>NC_045545.1:1223612-1463612 GCF_009769535.1 Thamnophis elegans
TTTTTTATGCTATTGCTCAATGTGAGCTAGTGCTCTGTGTTCTATACAAAAATGTAGTCAGGACTTTTTCCTTTAATTGGACCTACTTGAGATTTGAATTTGACGCAGAGCAAGGGGAAATTTGGTGAAGCTAACAACAAGGACGGTGGTCCAAAACTGTAATTGTGAAGTTCTTGGATCTAATACGACATCTCTGAGGGTTTCTGTGTGACAGATCTAATTGTAAATAATATCGTGATCATCTTTCTGTTTGAATCTAAGGACAGACTAGGTAGGCAACTCAATTCTAAGGTGAAGGATTGACATTATTTGGGTAAAAGGATTTGTTGTTGCATTTCTTTACACGGGTTTAGTGCTCTCCCGTAGTGATCTATCACTGAGTGGAATTTACTAGGAAATTGGGAATAACGTTGCCTGTAGAGGAAATGTCACGAGGAAAATTCTTTGCTAGCTTTGCTGAAGGTTGAAAACTCTCTGACAAACGTAAGAGGGGGAAAAAAGGCTAATTAATCATATTCACAGATGAAATGAAAAATAAGTACTGTGGTGGCCTAGTGGTGAATACGCTCTCCGCCCACTCAGAAAGTTGAGTTCAGTCCTACTTAGTGACAGTTGTTTCTCTCTCAGAGTTTAAAGAGAAAATATCTGCTGCAAACTCCACGTGGTGTCAGGAAGGGCACCCGGCCAGTAAATACTCAGCTCCACCCAATTGCCCTGAGGGTACTGTAAATGAAGGGCTTACAGGGTCGTTAAAAGGGAGCCTCTAGATGAAATGAAAAACAAATGATATCACACTCCGAGCTTCCTGTTCTACTTTGCCAGTCAGAATCAGCTTCAGCTTTCTCAGTTTTAACTTAGCTCTATAGTTTCAGTTCAACTAAGTATTAAAAAAAGCCTAATTTCATCTGGTTATGATAGCTTCCTATCATTATTAACCACAGATAACAGTGTATTAAATTCAGAGCCACACGGCCCATCCAGGTTCTGCAAAAATGGGCAAAAGCAAAACCACAATGAAAAAGCAGGATTGCTCAGTAAATAAAATTAAAACTTATAAGTATAAACCCATTGCATAAGCTTGTTAACTATGTGAAATAATGACTGGCTTTGGTGGAAGAGAAAACGAACATAAAGCCACGGATGAAGAAGTCCTTTCCTTATTCTTACCCTACATGACAACCAAGTATCTAAAAAGAAGAAGGGATAAAGTCACCTTTCTCCAACAGGACACCTTCGTTTTTTTAATCCCCTCTCAAGTCAACATTGACTTTTAGTGATGGCCTGGAAAAATCCCCACAGGTTTCCCCACAAGAGCCGAGGTGGCGCAGTGGTTAGGGTGCAGTACTGCAGGCTACTTCAGCTGACTGTTATCTGCAGTTCAGCGGTTCAAATCTCACTGGCTCAGGGTTGACTCAGCCTTCCATCCTTCCGAGATGGGTGAAATGAGGACCTGGATTGTTGTTGGGGGCAATATGCTGACTCTGTAAATCGCTTAGAGAGGGCTGAAAGCCCTATGAAGCGGTATATAAGCCTAACTGCTATTGCTATTGCTATTTTGCAAGGGCTGAGAGGGAGTGACTGGCTGAAGGTCAGCCAGCTGGCTTTGGGTGCAAAGAGGGACTAGAACTCATGGGCACCTGGTTTCTAGCCTGGTGCCTTAACCACTACACCAAACTGGCTCTCGGTGTTAGATTATATGGTTGTTCTTAGCACCATGGAATTTGACCCTTTCTTCTATAACTATTAATATTCAATTAATTGTCGTCGTCATCATCATCATCATCATGCCAATGTCCAATAGCATTCTTTTAATGATGAAGGCCTGCAGATATGGAAGCATGTTGGTTTCCCCCCTTGCTTACTCCTTGGGCCCTCAATTGACAAAAACAAACCCCAATAGGATCCATTCAGGAGGAGCAATGTGAGATAAAAGAGGGAGTGAATGAGTTTCGAAGTTTTGAAGTTTATTGACATTTGTATGCCGCCCACTCCCTAGGGACTCTGGGCAGCTTACAGACACACATGGGAATATATAAAAATTAAAATAGAAATACAGTTATTTAAAATTCCACAACATACATACTACTTAAAATGGGGCTAGATGCTAATCAACAGCCCCAGGCCTGCCGGAATGAGAAAGAACTACCTATAATTGCTGCTATTAAGGTAAAGGGTCCCCTCGCATATATGTGCTAGTCATTCCTGACTCTAGGGGGCGGTGCTCATCTCTGTTTCAAAGCCGAAGAGCCAGTGCTGTCCAAAGATGTCTCCGTGATCATGTGGTCTGCATGACTAAATGGCGAAGGGGAACGGAGCGCTGTTATCTTCCCACTAAGGGTGGTTCCTGTTTTTCTACTTGCATTTTTCCGTGCTTTCGAACTGCTAAGTAGGCAGAAGCTGGGACAAGTGACGGGAGCTCACTCAATAAGGCGGCATTAGGGATTCAAACTGCCGAACGGCTGACCTTTCTGATTGATAAACTCAGGGTCTTAGCCATTGAGCCACTGCATCCCTCCAATTACTGCTATTATACAATTGCTATATCTTGGCTACAAAAATTTGAACTACTTCTAGATGGCAGTAAGAGTAACTTATTTATCATCTTTTGGCCAACTACATTTTGCCCTATAAACCTATAAACCTATAAACTACATTTTGACCCTCCTTTCTTCTGCTATTTCTCAGTTACGAGAATAGTGGAACCGAGAAGTTTGCTTTGCAGATTATAAAGCTTCTATTATGATTATACTCCCAGTAAAATATAGACCTGCATATATTCTGAATTTGATTAGTTCACCTTGATCTTTATTCTACATATTGCTTAAGTTGTCTATCTCAGCAGATGTTCAGTGTATTTGAGACGTTAAAGTATTTTGAAACTTGATTGCTAAGCAAGCATTTTCCATTCTTTGGTCCCCTTTGCAACTTTTTAATATAGTTTGACAAGTAAAATCAAAAGTACTCTTATAAGAAGCCTTAGAGGAATACAGAGAGACATCTATCAAAGGAAGACATCTTTGAGGGAGATGGGCAGTTAAGAAATATGAAACATAAATTAAAAGAATACAAATATTTTGACTTGTGTCAAAATATTGAATGAATCGTGGTAGAAAATGTTACATTGGTGAAATATAGTCAATATCACATCCTTCCTCTCTTTAGATATGATGTGTTTGACTCAGAAAATGCTATTGCTATTTCTAAAGTTCCATTGTTATTAGAGGAATTGGAGAAATCCATGGTGGCTCCTAAGCTAGTAAGAACCAGGATAGAGAAAAGGACATATTTTACATAACACGTAATTAAACTTTGGAATTTGCGTCTATGAAAATGTGATGGGTACCAACTTGGCTAGCTTCAAAAAAAAAAAAAAAGATTGGACAATTTCATGGAAATCATGGGAATGATGGCTAATAGTTTTCGGGCAGTATCAATGCTCTGAAGTTCATCTGCTGGTGATGTGGTACAATTGGTTGGTCATTGTGAGAACAGACCGCTGGTATCAATGGGCCAGCAGCTTCGTCAAAAGCCAAGACTAAAATTAACCAAACTTAGTTTTTTATGTAATTGCAATAACAGAATCCATGCCCAATCATTCACATACATACTGTCTGCACATATTAATCCCATCAATTGAGGGGATGAGAATTGTAAATAAATGTTAATGCAGATGCTTCATTCTGTTGGATCATCTCTGTCTGCTGTCCAGTTGCCAGTTTCATTTGTAAATTAAACACGCAAAATGCAATGTAGAAATTGTTAACCACCGCCACCACACTCTGTTTCTCAAGAATACTGTGAGAAAAAAAGATAGTGGAGAAACAATGTGTTATAAATGAAATAAAGTGATAGAAATTCCAAGTACCATATGTATAACTGCCTTAAACCAACAAAGAAACAACCTCCTCATACAAAGACAAATACACACATTTATACAGATAGATCAAAATCATAAAATACAAAGAAACACAAACACAAAAATAGCTGCATACAAATACTGAAACAAACAGATGTATTGCAGGTAGAAAAATACCTAACGTCCATGTATTTTAGGACTAAAAATCACAGTAACTGAGAATGAAATGCAGATACATACATTCACACAAACACAAACCATAAGTTAATAAACACAGGGTAAAAGACACACAGAGAGACAAGTAGATTCAAAGGCCATTTGTTTAAAATATGGCAGGATATCATGAGGAGAAAGCAGCTTTGGTGGCAAGAAGAGTGATGGAAAACAGGAGGATAGGATGGGAACCAGAAATGATATGGAGGGAAAACAATGGAATAATGAGATGAATGAAACATTGAAGAAAGAAATGGGATGGGAAAGAAAAGTGGAGAGCTTGATGAGAAGAGAAGGGAGATGTTGCGTCAATAGGGAAATGGAAGAATGGCAAGACACAGTGTGGTGGCACAGATGGGCAAAGATGCAGTGGAAAAAGAAGCTATAGAAACTGGCATAGAAGCTGGGTACAATAGAAATGATCTGGGAGAATAGATGAGAAGAACAGGACATTCTGGCCAAAGTCTAGCATGAAATGACCCTATTGAAAGCCACCTACTTCTTAGAGGAAAATACTCTCTTGACTACCTGTCAGAGTTCTATTTTTCCTTGCACATATTTCAGATCACTGCAAAAAAGTAAGAAGTGCTGCATGCATGATTTAATGAGAAGATCCCATGAATATTTTTTTCCATATTTAAATACTTAGTTCTTTATTTCTTTAACAATCAATATTTGCAATTTGCTCCAATTTGTACAGATTCTTTTGGCAAACAACACTTCAATAATAAAGAGCCGAGGCGGCGCAGTGGTTAGGGTGCAGTACTGCAGGCCACTTCAGCTGACTGTGATCTGCAGTTCAGCGGTTCAAATCTCACCGGCTCAAGGTCGACTCAGCCTTCCATCCTTCCGAGGTGGGTGAAATGAGGACCCAGACTGTGGGGGCAAGTTGCTGACTCAATTTGCTAAAAAAAATCTGTAAACCGCTTAGAGAGGGCTGAAAGCCCTATGAAGCGGTATATAAGTCAAATAAATAAATAAATAAATAAATAATAGTAGTAATAGTAAACAATAGTCACCCAAAATCACTAACAACCAAAAGCTCATTGAATGGATGCAGATTTAATTTCCTTCTAGAAAGCAAAGAGGATTGGAGCTATCAGACTTCCAGATGATCGGTGTTCCATTGAATGAAAAACCCAATCAAGAAAGCCCATTATCTGCTTCACACTCCATATACTATGGGGAAACCCTTAGAAGATTTTCTCTGGTCTCATTGTTTGTTTGTTTTAAAATACTTATAAACCTGACCATCCCAAAGGACCCAGAAGACTGTGCAACATCAAAGAAAAAGTTAATAAATAACTAAGTCAAAATCAATACCTAAAACAAAGCCTAACTACAAAAGAAGCACATTGAAATAAAACAGATTTAACTTGGTTTGGAACTAACCCCAGCCTATCATCCACTCCTTAGTGAATTGGCAGTAGTATGCAATAGGCTTCTTCTACATAGCTACGGTAGTTTGATATAAACTCCATTCCATCTCATTATTTCTCCTCTGTATCACTTCTGGTTTCCTTTCCACATTCACATCCACAAACAATTTAACAACATACACACTTAGCTACCATCAAATATATTTCCCACTTCCTACAATAGTTCTTCCCACCTATATTCTAAAACTTTCCCACTTCTAAGGGATTTATACCTCTCAAGAGAGTTTTGGCTAAATTCAGCATCAAATCTTAAACATAACTTTAAATGGTCAAATCTGATCACAGCTCTCTAATTCCTCTTCTAGATTCGTTCATTGATTAGGTCTCAGAATCAATTATTCGGGGTTTTTTAAGTTGCTGTCTTTGGTAGAAAATAATTTCTAATCGTCACAATATTTCAGTTTCACATAGACTAATTTCATAAATGTGAATTCGCATTTTTGATTTCATAAGCATTTAGAACCAAAGAATCTTCAGTGCTGAAAAAGATGAAGAGAGCTATCTTCTTAAGGCCTGATATAACACCAGTTCAAAAAATTCTACTTTAATTTTTGTTATTATTAAACTCTTGCATGCAATGTTCACTTTTTATTCCCAAACACTCTCCTAAGATCTATTTTAAAAAGATCTTACTATGACCAGATACAACATTTATTTTTTGTAACTAATTGTTGCCCTGCATGCAGTGTAATGTCTAAGCAGATGTGAAGGATTATTTAAAAATGCCTCTAACAGATGGTTCAATTCCAGGGAAAAGCATGATTGTTCTAATAAGCTGCCCTTGCTTTTACCAGATGGTGTGATCCTTACCCCTTTGATCACCCAGTGAAAATAAGACAGCACCCACATATGCATGTATAGGTATGCATGTATCCACCCACAGATACATACATGAGGAGCAGGATGTATGAAAGAAGAACAGGAAACTTATTTTCTTGACCCCAAAAGAATGTTAGCAATCTACAAGCATTCAATCAATTATGAGAGCCAGGATATTATAGATTGGACTGATAAATCACAACTTCTCTGAGCTGAGGTTTATTGTTTTGGGAAAAGACTATGGGATGGGTACCACCTCAGGTTCCTAGAGAAAAACCTGGATATAAAGAATACAATTTTACAATTGAGTCTATACAAAGTATAATTAAATCTCAAATCAATCCTATTTGATTTGGATATTCAGATTTGCTATTAACAATGTCAACTTACTTGAATCTTTTCTTTCTCCCTTAATTCTTTCCATTCCCCCCCCCAGGTATGTTTTTGGCTTTTTCCGTATGATAAATTTAACTAATGTAAACCCTGAGCTCTCCATCCCCTCAAAATTTCACAAAACAAATATTCGTTGTCTTTTAAAATATTATTATATTGCTCTTTGATGTTTTTAGCCAAAGTCCTTTAAAACTTCGCAGGGGAAGCATAATTAGGGATATCATGTACAAAATTTAAATGTATTCCATTGTATGATAGGTTACTTTAACAATGACCTGAAAAAAAATTAAGTAATTGACAGCAAGGAGTGCATGAACCTGGGATCTTCAATATTTATGCTTTCCCAAATAATGGAGAATTCTGGGAGTTGAAGTCCAGACATCTTCAAGTTGCTAAGGTTGAGAAACACTGCTCTAGAAGTTGCTACTGTACTGTAACAGAAAAAAGACCTTAAATGCATGCTAATATAAATATAATTATAATTACATTTAAATTTAGTTTGATTCCCCCCACCCCCCAAAGCTCATTCATTTCTGGAAGGCAGACCTACTCTTACTATGTGAAGGACCAAAAGGGATTTTGGTCTAAAAAAAAGTTGCATATATCTAATTTAGATGAGTGATTCTTAAATTATCTCCCAGGCTAATTTCTTCTTATGTTGTACTCTAATGTCTATAACCCTAGCTAGTTTCCTTGATCACAAATGAGAATCGTAACACAGTTACTTCATTTACTTTACTAGTAAGTACTTTAAAGAAAAAAAATAGATAATTTAGTGTAAGCTTGTTTTTAAACTTGTCACTATATTATATCATAGAAAAGTCTGCCTTATTCTATTTTTTAATAGTTTTTATTATTTTTTCTTTGATCAAGGGCAAGAGTACTTAAAATTACTTCAACATTGAATTCTACAGAAGCAACTGCTTCTTAAGTAGGATATCAGAACAGCAGTGCGATAACTTTAGGGAGAAAAAAAAAACACTCTTCGTTACTTCCTGGAAACTGAAGGAAGAAGAAAAAGTGGTTTTAGAGAAGTGAGTAAAACTGACACCACTTTGCTGTAGAGTGGGGCTGTCAGTAGTTAAATTTTGCTTGACAGAGGAAGCTGCCTCTTGGATTATAAGGACGTGTTTCAATGTATGCGTGCAGCCTTCTTCTACATTTTGATGCTGGAGAGTTTGCACGACTTTCATAGGGAACAATAACTTTTATTTTACTTTCCAGAGACAGACATCCACATGCTGTTTTGTAAGGATACATATAATCCCTGGATATAACCATGTTTTTGTGGGTAGAACTCTTGGTGTTTGGCCTGGCTCTTGTGGACATGGAAGTTTTCATAAATGGTAGGTGCCTTTATTTGTTTTGATACCACAGGTTCTCTTGGTAATTGTAGCAACAGCATTATGTTGCCTTGAATCAGTCTCATCAAATAATTGGCTCTAAAACTGAAAGTCAAGCTCTCAAGCTTAGGTTTTTTTGAGTTGGCCATAATCTTTAAAAGTCTTAGGCCGTGATATCCCTCATTTTGAGTTGTACAGTTCTACAATCATCAAGAACCTTAAACTAAGCAACACCATTTGGCTGAGTAAAATTCAGGTACAGCCTTGAGTTATATGAACAAATAGCATGCAGAAATGATCTCTAAACACTCCGGCAACATTCGAGAAAGCAGAAGTGTCCACATGGAAGTAGTTTCCTTATCACGGGGAACTTTCTTTTTATCCCAGATAACTTCATCCTTTGGGATCTGAACCATGTGGTTTAGTTATTTTTCCTCCCACACGGCATCTGAGGATGTCCACCAGGGGTTAAGGTCTTCCTTCATTGCTTATGTGGTCTTTGGGTTGTGCTAACCATGAAAGTGTTCACACCACAGTGTGCTTAAAATGTGGGCTTTTTTGTGTGAAGAACATTTAAGATTGCAGTCCTAATGCTGATATTCCTAAGAATGATATGTAACTCAATAGATTCACATTTGGATGTTATACAATTACACAGTTTTTTCACATGTTTGTTTAAGCAATAATGTTACAGTGAATTTCCCCTGCTTTAAGATGGACTTCTGCATTACATTTTGAGCCACTCCCTAATCTCAGATCCTGTATTTAGTTCCTCAGATTTCAAGCTCTACTGCATCACATATTTTTTTTTGTTTTTCTTTAGTTAAAATCATCATCAGATTATAAATGATGCCGATATGTTGCATATAGATATAGTCTATAATGGGTGACACATCTATATTTTTCATTTTATGCAGTCGTGACTGCTCATTATTTTTATGATGTCGCAGATTAGAAATCTTATTTTATACATGTTCGCCCACTGATTGGGGTACGTGTCTTAGGTAGTTAACAAGTCATCCTGTACTGTACTGCCATTTTATTTCAATTGCACTTAACCAAGTTGTGAACCATTTTGAGTGTCTGGAAACCTGAACTTATTGTACAGTATAACTCTCAGTTCCTTGGGAAACCCAAAGATGACCATTTTGGATTCAGGCAAAAATATAATAAGCCAAAAAGCTTATTATTCACAGGAAGAAAACCGCTTCACTTGATAGAAGTATGTGTCCAATGCATCTTTTACGTCTAGCTGGTGAGAAGATGCTCATGGCTTGATTTGTAGTGATGCTGTATGTAAGGATGGATTGACCTTTATCTGAATGCTCTTTGAAAGTATATGTCTGCATATTTTTGCAAGCTAGGACTAGCAGCCAGATTCTAAATCTGTTTCCTGCTGAATGTTTCACTGAATAGAACATTGGCCTCCAACTTTTAAGAATTCTCATTCCCATTGCTTAACTTCAACAGTTCCTCAAATGGTTAGTAAATATTGAGGTCCCACAGTTTACCTCTTCTGCCGTTGGTGGTACTACTGGTGGCTTGGGGCTTTTTTTGGCTTTTCTTTCCACTGATGATGTCCAGCCTGATCACAAAAGTGCACTGTCCATTTAAGAAACAAGGCAAAGGGAGACTTCAAAATTTGCACCAGAATATCTGTAAAGTGTTAGCTAATACATTCACAGCTGCTCATAAAATGCAGACTTATAACAGTTCATTTAATGGCTGTTTGAAAAAATGGAAAAGGTGACTTATGACCATTTCCCACACTTACGACCATTGCAGCATCCCCCTTGTCAAAATTCAGATGCTTGGCATCTGACTCATATTTATGACGGTTGCAGTGCCCCAGTTTCACGTGATCCCCTTTTGTGACCTTCTGACAAGCAGAGTCAATGGGGCAGCCAGATTCATTTAAGAACCGTGTCATTAATTTAACACGTGCGGTGATTGACTTAACTGTGGCAAGAAAGGCGGTAAAATGGGGCGACATTCATTTAACAAATGTCTCACTAAGCAACAGACATTTCGGTCTCAAATGTGGTTGTAAGTCAAGGAGTACCTTTATATGGACTTAAAAAAATGATCCTAATATTACAACCAATGAGAGCTGATTTAATTCTGGAATAAAGACATTGTGATAACTTTTTATCTGCCTGGATATGGAAATGTAAGAGTTACAGAAGTTTCACAATAGGTGACACTGTATGTAAGGTCCTCGCATGATGGATTCATGCACAAGCTGTTTCCATCTAAAAGGCTAGTAGTGCATTCTCAGTAATGATTCTTCATCCAACAAGCCATTTCCTTCTTGCCAAATTAGTGTTATAAAGAGAGTTTGAGAATGAAGAGCTCCACGTTTCTTTCTAATACATAGTTCTGTCCGGATGATTCTGCTTTTGTTGTCTACAGCAAATGCTAAGTAGATTCATTTGAGCTTAATTTGCAACTTGATAAAATTGCTACAAAATTTTAAAAAACAATTTGTATACATCTGTATTTGGGTGCCGGGGGAGGGGGTGCAGAAGGAGGAAATATTATTCTTCTGTGAACATTTAGTACTTAGTATAATTCACTTTTTAAGGTGTGAATGGAAATGAAAAAACATTTTTGAAATGTTAATATTAAAATTTAAAATATTAATATGTCAAAATAAAATCACCATGATTCAACATCTATTAAAATGTTCCATGTTTTGTTTTGTTTTAATACATGAAGGTGGTGTTTTGAACGTATTTATTCTGAACGTATTTATGCCTGTTTTATGAGTGAATCTGTTCAAGATTTTAAAATTGAAAAAAAAAAGAATCTGAAAGTCCAGCACTGACACAGGTTTCCTGAATAAGAGTATCAGTATTGAAATTTCAGCTTCTTTTTATTGTTTTAATCCTGAAAATTTTCTCTCTGCACCATTTTATAAAGATTTGCAAATTTGTGTGTGTGTGCGTGTGTGTGTGTATGTATATATGTTGTATTTGTGCTGATAAATAAATAAAGGGAGACTAGTATAGATCTATGTCAAGCTATTTAGCTCTCATCATACCCTTACTGGGATTCAAACCTGGGTTGTATTACATGTTAGGCAGATGTGTTAGGCAGTATATATATATGCAGTTTATGTTTTTGGCAAAATATAATTGCATCATAAAATATAGAAAAATGAGAATATAAAATTGGGTAAAATCCCTTCTATGGGATTTATAACAAATAAAGCATATCAAATAAACAATCAAAAAACAAACTGCAAACAGAACATTTTTTTTCCCTGACATATTTGTCCAAATATTATTCTTATATGCTTATTAAAACAGCCGTAATGAGCACATGGCAGTAATAAGACTATTTGTACCCATTGTGCTGTCTGCTTTTTTTTTTGTTATTGGAGAATGGGACAGCTAAATTCAGAAAAGGACACATTTCAAAGAAGTCTGTTTACTTGTTGTTGCATATTGAAATGAGAAAGTGACCATTAAAATGAACACCTTTCTTTCTTCCCAACACCGATTGAATTGGCCATCTCCTTATTAAACTGGTCATCAAGAGAGATAATATAAGGCTTGAGTGATTGTGGTATGAAAGCAAATATATACGACAACATAGGAGAAAATTGTGTTTCTTCCTCAACCGTTTCTCTTGCTGATGCAGCCCAGGGTTTATTTCTGCAGCTTCCCTGCATCGTGACTTCATACGATGCCCAACAGGGAAAGATATGCAGTGATGATTTTCTTCAGAAACCAGGTTGCAATCTGCTTTGCCTACCTGACAGAGATATCCAGGATATCCTAACAAATTGCTGTTGTAGAAATGCTCGTTATCACCTAAGAGACAGAAACCATGTTTCGAGATACATTTACTGCCAATTACCTCCACTCGACCAATTAGATCCCATAGATTAGGCCTCCTCCGAGTTATCTGCCGGTCAATGTCGACTGGCAACCACGCGGAGGAGAGCCTTCTCGGTGGCAGCTCCGACCCTATGGAACGATCTCCCCGTGGAGATTTGTACCCTCACCACCCTCCAGACCTTCCGCACAGCCGTTAAAACCTGGCTGTCCCGTCAGGCCTGGGGTCAAAGACCATAACCCACCCAAATTGTATGAATATTGTGCTTTTAATGATGTACTGTCTTATTTGTTTAATCTGTTTGTCCTCCCTTCCTTCCGAATTGTGAGCCGCCCTGAGTCCCCCCAGGGAAAAGGGTGGCATATAAATAAACTACTCATACTCATACTCATACTCATTTGCTTCATAACTGAGAAGCCAGGAAGAAAGTATCTTTTTCCTCCCTCAATTATCATTTTGGAAGGGAATCCTTGCCTGTTGGCCTTCTTCCGTGTGTTTGTACAGACTTACAACAGCTCATTTAAAAGTTACAATGGCACTGTAAAAAGTGACCCTTTTTCACACTTACGACTGTTGCAGCCTTCCTATGGTGAGGTGATTTACATCCGGATGCTTAACTAACTCAGAGATATGACGGTTGCTGAATCCTGGAGTCACGTGATCCCCTTTTGCGCCCTATTAACAAGCAAAGTCAGTGGGGAAGCCAGATTCACTTAACAACCATGTTACTAATTTAAGAACTGCAGTGATTCACTTAACAAGTGTGAGGAAAAAGTTGTCAAATGGAGAAAACTCCCTTGACACATTTCTCACTTAAGAACATAAATTCTGGGCTCAATTGTGGTTGTAAGTTGAGGACTACTTGTGCATCTATCGCATCACCCGTTGCAAGGACATTGTCTGTACTTTTCAGCCGGAAAAGGTGCCTCTTTTTGTGAAAGAGGAGATTGTGTGTTGCTCTGCCTGTCGTGGATATGAATAAACAGGATATACATTTCTGAAAATAAAACCAAAAGAGACCATTTTTCAAGAAGTTGATTGAGCACATAGGAACCTTCCCATCAGAGAATGTGTTGCATTTCCCAAGTTCTCATATTCTGACTTTCACTTCTACTCTTGCCACATAAATTAGTCCGGGAGATACTTTTCCTCTTGCCTAATTTATCTCCAGGGCAGAGACGAAAGGAAAGTTCAGTCATGAACAAGGCAAAGGGCATCGTAGGTAAATAAGGAGAGGCAGCCTGAAGCTCCCTCTGCCTTGGGGTGGGTGGTGCAGTTTCTGAAAGAGCAGCTCTGTGGTCTGGGGAGGCCTCCTGACCCACGGCTGTTACTCAATTTGCAGGTAGCATCTGTACCTCTGCATAATTATAGCTGGTGCAGCCTGTTTTGGCAAGAGTTATTCCCACTTATAGCAGGCTTACTATGGGGGTTATCCTCAGAAAAGGCCTGATGGTTTTTGTTGTTGAGGCAAGATGGTTGGCCCCCGTCTCGAATTGGTATGACTGCTGTGTTTTAATCATGCATTGTTTTTTATGTCGTTTTAAATTCTTGTTTGTATCCCCCTTCCCTGGTTGAGTTGTGAGCCGCCCTGAGTCCCCTTCGGGGGAAAAGGGCGGCATATAAATAAAATCAACATTCAACATTCAACATTATTGCGGATCAGATAAATAGTGTCCTCATGGCCAACTGCTTACCACATCTTTGGAATTGATCATTAAAGGACGAGATGGTTTGCAATCCAACTGTCTTGGGACCATCTCCTTTCTTACAAAACTGTCTAGACTTTATGATCTGTAACAGTGGTTCTCAACCTGTGGACCCCTGGGAAGGGGGAACAATGTCATCTTGAGTTAAGCCTTGCAAGGGGTGGGGGGGTGGGGTGTCAGTGGCAGGGCTGAAATCCAGCAGGTTCTGGAGAACCAGTAGCAGAAATTTTGAGTAGTTTGGACAACTGGTAGCAGAAATTTTGAGTAGTTTGGACAACTGGTAGCAGAAATTTTGAGTAGTTCGAAAAACCGGCAAATGCCACCTCTTGCTGGTCCCAGAATGGGGTGGGAAAGAAGATTTTGCAGTATCCTTCCCCCCCCGGGGTGAGGTGGGAATGGAGATTTTGCAGTATCATTGCCCTGCCAACCCCCACCAAGCCACACCTATCAAGTCACACCATGTCAACCAAGCCACGCCCATAGAACCTGTAGCAAAAAAATAAAATGAATTTCATCACAGGTCATGATTTGTGGCCAGAAAAGGAATTTAAAAGGGGTCCATGGTGAAGAAAAGGTTGAGAATCACTGATCCACAGGAAATATCTGTTTGAAGTGGGAATACCTGGGATCATAGGTTTCTTTTTCTGACACATAACCACATAGAAGGTACTACCCAATATTATTCCATTAGAAAATGAGTTAAATGTGCCTCTTTCCCCAGGCCTTTGTTTAAATGTTAATTTATGGCTTCTAACCATATATTCTATTTTTCTTTTTCTTTTGTTGAGTACACATCACATTAGAAAGGCAGAGAAACCAAACAATCATTCAAAGCTCTCCCTTATCATAGTTACTATTGAGATCCTGGCACTTTACAATCCTTCTGAATTACCACATTCTTTGCCCCACTACATTCGTTTCAATATTCTCCCTAACTATTTCTTCATTTACTCATGTATTAATATCCCACTTTTTCTCTAGGATTTTAAAGTTACATTCTTTCTTCCATGTTAGCACACATTTGTGAGGGAGATTGGAGTGAGAAGTGGGACCAGCAAATTAATAGTGTCTCACTGCAGAGATCTACCAGGATCTGCTGGTTAAAACAACAACAACAATAACCTCTCTTCTTGTGTCCTGAGTAACACAGTCATTGAGCCTAGCTATTGCATTGATTTCCTACAATGCCCATGACCTAGGCTACACCAAGGCGTTGTGAGAGGTTTAATGGTGGCGCTGTTCATAGCACTGTGCCCTTAGATCAGTGGGATTCAACCTTCCTAATGCCACGACCCTTTAATACAGTTCCTCAAGTTGTGGTGACCCCCCAACGATAAGATTATGTTTTCCGCATTTTTTTTGAAAATATGTGTTTTCTGATGGCCTTAGGCAACCCCTGTGAAAGGGTCGTCCGACCCACAGGTTGAGAACCACTGCCTTAGATGAACCCAGAGATCCCTGACAGCAGAGAGAAATTTTCCACCAGAGTTTAGCTGGCCCAGGTCACCCTGCAACCTACAGCTTAGTGGGGGACTTTAGCTGGAATGAGATCAGAGGAGGAATTCTACCGGTTCGGACCGGATCGCCTGAACCAGTAGCTAAAATTGTGGGTGGCTCCGCCCACTTGTGCTCGGCTCTATGGCACCTGATTTAGGCCCCTTTTTCACCAAAAGCGCATGTGTGGAATGATCTGTTCATGCGCAGAGGTGGCGCGTGAGAGCAAAGCAAGCTCTTAAGCGCCCACACTCATATTTGTGAACTGGTAGGGAAAGTAAGTGTATACCACCCCTGAATAAGATGTTAAAATGTACCAATAGGAAAAAAAAAACATTCTCAACATCCTGCCACGTGTGTTGCTAAAAATGCTTCTCACTCTGGGGAAGGGGAAGGAGAGAAGGAAGGAGGAAAGTAGAGAAGGGAGGGAGGGAGAAAGGGAAAGGGAAAGAAAAGGAGGATGGAAAGGAGAGAAAAGGACGGAGAAAGGGTAGGAAGGGAAAGAGCAGGAGTAAAGGAGATGTAAGGGAAGAAGGAAGGGGAAGGAGAGGAGGAAGGAAGAAAGTAGAGAAGGGAGAGAGGGTGAAAAGAAAGAGGTAAGGAGAGGAGGATGGAAAGGAGGAGGAGAGAGGGTAGGAAGGGGAAGAGGAAGAGTGGGAGTAGGAGAAAGGTACATGAAGAAGGAAGGGAAAGGAGAGCAGGAAGGAAGAAAGTAGAGAAGGGAGGATGGGAGAAAAGAAAGGGAAAATAAGGTGGTGTTACAACAGGAGGAAGGGATGGTAAATAAAGCAACCCAAACAGTATATTATAACCTATTAAATGAAATAATAAATGTATAAGAATGATAAATGTTAAAACACTTGTAACCAAACGACATGCTGTATGTGATGATGGTTTTTTTTAGTCTCTCTGTGTGTGTTTTTTTAAATTTTATTATTGTGTCTATTTGTGGTTTATGTAATAAAAAATAAAATAAAAAAAATGCTTCTCACTCTAAGAAGAGTAATAATCAAGAAGCCCAATGTAAGAAAATAATGATTCCTAACTCCTATATGGGTCTCTATTCATTTAAAATCCCATAACAGAGATGTTTAATAAGATTGTATTTCTTTCACTTGTGCATCATCGAGAGGAAATAAATTTTGGAAAGATTGCCACGTATAAAATTCAAGGGGGAAAATGAGAACCTTTCTCTCTTTTCTAAACTTGCAGAAAACAGCATCTTTAAAAGAAGTGCAAAAGTGTGTTAGGCATTTTCTAAAAAACCCCAAATAAATGGGGATACTACAGTCTTGTCAATATTTCCTCTAGTTTTTACAATGATGCATTCTATTGAAGCAGTGCCTTTTGTCCATTGCTCCAACCAAATTGCCCAGAGTTTTAGAGTGCTCCAAATTTCTAATGGATGGTGGTCAGGATAGGAAAGTCTTGGTTGATGTATTTTACAATGATTAAAGCATTTACAGAAGGTGTAAGAAAACTCTGATGTTCCAGACGTTGCTAAAATACAACCTCATCTAGCATGGCTCATCATGAGGGATGCTGAAGGCTTAAAATCTAGCAACATCTGAAATGCTACAGCTCTTCCTTCACAGAGCAATAAATATCCAGATCCTCTGAAATGTGGGTTGCTAGATGTGGGTTGCTCAAATGGGGCTGAGACATCTCTGCAAAGTCAATTATTTCAGGCTTTTGTTGAAGAAAATGATTGATCCGGGAACTGGTACTCAAGTAGTACCACTGGTCGTCACCCCCCCTCCCCAAATTCTGGTCAATTGTGTTTGATTTTCAGAGACTTGCCTGGACAAGTAAGTCTCTGCTGTTTACTTGGCAAGGTTTTTCAGAAATGATTTGCCATTACCTCCTTCCTAGGGCTGAAAAAAAGTGACTGGCTCAAGGTAATACAGCAGGCTCTGTGCCTAAGTTGGACCTCATGGTCCCTTGGTTTCTAGCCTGATGCCTTAACTACGACACCAAACTGGGCCTTGTACCACTTGATTAAAGGTCCACAAATGCCATCATGAATGAAATCATATTTTTATGGGTTCACCAACAAATGCGCGCGCGACAAAAGCGCGACCGACAAAACTGCACCGAGAAAACAGCAAGTTCTAAATTGCGCCGACGAATGAGAGCAGAAGCACGCCGACAACAGCGCGCCGACAAAAGCGTGCCTTCAACAAACAAGTAATAACCGTGAGTTCTAAACCTAACCCTAAACCTAACCCTAAACCTAACCCTAAACCTAACCCTTACCTTAAGTGAAATCCCTAAACCTGAACCTAATCCTTACCTTAACTGAAATCGCGCTTTTGTCGGCGCAGTTTTGTCGACGCATTGTTGTGGGCGTGTTTATGACGTCACGGTTTTCTCACCGCAGTTTCGTCGGCACGTTTTTGTCGTGCGCGCATTTGTCGGGTCACGATTTTTATGTTTTACCTCAAGAATAATATGTATTTATTTCCCAGCTTTATTATTTTTACAAATTAATTAAGGCAGCAAACATAAATGACACACCTTCCTCCTCCTATTTTCCCCACAACAACCCCACTGAGCGAGAGTGACTGACCCAAGGCCACCTTTTTAAGTGACCCTGGCTCAGATATTTTAAACAAAAGTCAGATCTGAAAAGGTACCCCTTCAAAATGAAACTAGGCTGGATGGTCTTCTAATGAAGTCATGAGTTAAAAGGAAATATTAGCTACAAAACAATACAAATGCCACATCCTATGAGCCATTCTCCTTTCTCAGTAATATCTAGTGGCTTAAATGAGGAAGAAATAATACTTTCAAACTTTAATGGTATTTGTATGCTGCCCACTCCCTAGGGACTCTGGGCGGCTCACAACAAATAAAAACAACAAATAAAAACATTTAAAACATTTAAAATTACAAAATTAAAATCAACACAGCATCCATTTCATCAAATGGGGCTGGAATACTCAACAGCCCCAGGCCTGCCGGAACAGCCAGGTTTTAGTCGCTTTACAGAAGGCCGGGAGGGTAGTAAGGGTCCAGATCTCAGCAGGAAGCTCGTTCCACAAGACCGGTGCAGCTACAGAGAAGGCCCTCCCTCGGGGAGCCGCCAACTGGCATTGTCCGGTCGACGGCACCCGGAGGAGGCCCAACCTGTGTGATCTTATTGGTGGTTGGGAGGAAAATGGCAGGAGGCGGTCTCTCAGGTAGCCAGGTCCGATACCATGTAGGGCTTTAAAAGTAACGACTAGCACCTTGAAGCGAGTCCGGAGACCAATAGGAAGCCAGTGCAGCTCGCGGAGGATAGGTGTAACATGGGTGTATCTAGGTACACCCATTATCGCTCGCACGGCTGCATTCTGGACTAGCTGTAGTCTTCGGACACTCTTCAGGGGCAGCCCCATGTAGAGCACATTACAGTAATCCAGATAGCTGCTTTCCAAGCTGTTAAGAGGCCCCGGTGATACACCTATCCTCTAAAGCCAACTGAGTTAACATATACAAGTTATTTTTCAAATAATGGAACGGTAATAGTGCCTATTGTAACTTTGAGTTTGTGAACAAACTGAACTCCACCAAACTCTGGCTTTCATTTTTTTTAAGTCTTGGTAACTGTGATAAAAAGTCTATTAAAACATTTTTTTTCTCTTTCTATATCAGAGTCCATGGCGTTTTTTATTCACGTAATGTATTTTATAAAGCACATTGCAACCAAGTCATAAAAAAAGAAATAAAATTCTCAATCTAAGCCCTGCAAAGATCAAAACAACAACAACAACAACAACAACAACAACAACAACAACAGATAAAGTTCTTTAAGTTGAGGTGAACTTCTGGTGATGTCACAGACAAATCCATGTAATTTTCTTGGCAATAATATGAAGTAGTTTTCCATTGCCTCTTTATAGTTTTTTTTAAAAAAAAAACTTCCTAGTCTAGTTTAGAACTAATGGTTTCAAGTCCAAACACTAACTAGGCCCAACCAAGCAATTAACTTTTGGGGAGTAATAAGTAAGCTTAAATTTAGTTTAAAGCCCTGGTAACTATAGTGGATTCTGTTCAAGATTTAACCAGGTTTGAGACTGCTTAGTTTTGGGGAACCAGTTTCATTTTCAAATTTGTTTAAATTAAAATTAAATACATAAAAGGAAGATTATACGAAGCCGACAACTTTGCTTTAAAGCTAGTTTAATTTAAGGCTTTGTTGTACCATCTTATGGCTAATGTTCTTAAAAAAACACAGAAAAATTTAACACAATAGCTGCAATTCTCCCTTAAATTTTTAGTAGTTATTTTTCTGATTATAATGATTTCAAGTAAAATGTATTTAACATTGCAAGGTGTGATTCCAAGAATCAAAATTATATTTTGATTCATTACTTACTGCCTTTATTTATATCATGCAGGAAGATGTTTATTTTAAATCAAGGTGATAAATCATAATTATTCTTTCTTCTTTCCTTCTTTACTACAGTTGTGAGCCTTCTAAAATTTTCTTGATATAACTATGATGGCTGAATTATTTATTCTTCATATTGTTGATTTATATTTCAATTTATATGGCAATCTCAAATTCATGACTCTAGACGGTTAACACTATATATATTTTAAAAACCATTAAAATAATAATAATAATAAAAAACAGGCAATGACATCGTGTATATAAACAGCAGTCAAGGTTCAAAATAAACTCAGCAGTAATAAACCAGCATAACCGATATATGGTATCAACTGTGTCTTCTGACCCACAAGCCCCAGTAAAATAATTTAGGGTAACAATAGGAAAAAGAAGTAAGTCAAACATAAGCCCCGTGTACTTTGTATATTTCAGTGTCTTTCTTGATGTTAAAAAAATTGTTTATTAACTTTAGAAGGCTTTTTAGAATCGACAAGAAAAAGGCTGGGATAAGAATGAAACGGGAAAGCACAGCTGGAGAATGAATTTCTAGCAGGAGATGCCATCTGCTGAGTTTCAGCTGCATATATCAATAAAATGGGACCCTTTGCAAGCAGGTCATGCTTGCTATCCTTTTAAGAACTCCTAAGCCCATTTATCTATTTTCAAATATTTTCTCCATTCTTTAAATAAAAGAAAGAAATCCTTTTGTGGCTGTGGTTATCTAGATGTTTAAAAACTAGCTATGATTCTTTCAGCATGCTCCACCAATGTACACAATGTTCAAAAGAGAAGCAGGCTATTTTTTAGCTCTTTTCAAAAAAAAAAAATTCTCCTTTCGCTCTTCAGGGTAGCCATTATTCCTTCTGTGTCAACATGTCCTTAGTTGATATGCTTGCTTGATTCTTCTTTTGCCAGTTCAAAGAGTTTGCATCCTTTTACTCCCAACTCATAGTCTTCTGCCTCAATAAAGTTGGCATTGTCAGCTAGAACTTGCATTAGACCTATTCGAGCCAGAATGTTTGTCTGTTTCAAAAGATTCTGAGGTATTAAAATGACTTTTGAAACATTCTTTATCTGAAAAACATTGAAAATAATACTGACTGGTAGGCAAGTGGAAAATGGAGATAGATCAAGGCTGCTTTTGCGAAGAGATCTGTTGTCTCTTGTTAGCAATAGCAAATAAGGTTCATGAAATGAATTAAATGAATCGCAGAATGTTGCTAAGAAAGATTACTTCTGGATATACAGTTTGTTATTCACAGAGGATAAGATAACATAAGCTCCTGAAAACCATGTCAGGTTACATTTATGAATTTAAAAAAGGTTTTGGGTAGGTATCCCATATGAAACATGCATCAATTAACTTATGGGAAGGTGACTTAATAATTATTTGTTTAAACACAGAAGTATGTATGATTCTATACAGACGTACTCTGGATATACTTTTATCTTATACAGAAAGAAAAAAATGCAAATGGAAACTCATAATTCTCCACTCTCAACAATTAGATTACAAAGTTCAATTATTGGGCATTGAAGACAGTGGAACACAGGTGTTCTTCTTGAATGAGAAATTTCAGAAATGTAAATCAAGGGATCAGTAATTGCACTTTCAAAATAAAGATATATTTTTTTCATCTCCTCACCAGATACCAGAAGACAAATTGAAAAGAAAGGCACTTTTGTCCAAATCTCACAGGAGGAAATAGCCTCCTACAATATAAAGATCATCCTTATTTACATCAATATAAACAGTGTTTGAAAATGGACTCCTCTATCAGGCATGCAAACTCAGTTTCAGAAATTTGGGATTAGAAAGTTGATTGTTGCTTCCTTTTTCCAATCTAAGTGAACCAAGAAATGAACATTTATCCCAAACCAAACAGATTTTAGGGGGAATATGAGCCTTAATATCTCAGATATTAGATCTGCCTTCCCATTTTTGAATTTAATCCCCACATACCAATGAAAATCAGGAACTTAATAAATGTGCTGTACTCCGTTTCTCATCTGCTCCACATCAACAGTTCTTAGTGCAATGAATCAAATCCAAAGCAATGTGTGACACTAAAGGAAGTCCTTGACTTGCAAACACAATTGAGGCCAAAATTTTCCATTGCTACCTGAGACATTTGTTAAGTGAGTTTTGCCCCATTTTACAACCTTTCTTGCCATAGTTGTTAAGTGAATCAGTGTTGTTGTTAAGTTGGTTATTAAGTGAAACAAACTGCCTTCCCTATTGACTTTCCTTGTCAGAAGGGGATCACATGACCCCAGGACACTGCAACCGTCATAAATATGAATCAGTTGCCAAGTGTCTGAATTTTGATCACATGATCAAGGGGATACCACAACAGTTGTAAGTGTGAAAAATAGTCATAAGTTACTTTTGTAACTTCAAACAGTCACTAAATGAACTGTTGTAAGTTCAGGACCACATGTTTTTTTTGTATTTTTCCTTGTCTTTTTTATGTTTGAAAGAACAAACATTGGGGGGGGGGGGAAACAGAAGACACGGAAAAATTAGAAATGGAAGATGTTACAGTTGTGATTCTCTCCGCTTGTCCAGCATCATAAAATTCCACAAATAAGAAAAGATGATTGGACTTCAGGAAAACAATGTTATCTAAGTAATTGTACTCGAGAGAATAAAGTGTCCTGTAACTCAAACAAGAAAAAGTTTTTACAGAGGTACAATTTAAGAGGGGGGGGGAATGGATCATAGAGGTAGGTCAGGCTTATTATAAGTGGATGTGCGAATATGCCTTTATGTTAACAATTTGCTGTGGAAGATGGTGTTATTCTTCTGCCTTTTTCTCTAGGAAAGGATGCTTAAAAAGTGAGGGTCAGTCTGTTATTTCTCCATTTGAAAAACGTGTCCTCCTCTCCCAGGAGAAGGCAGCCTGACCTGCCATCTCTTTCAGCCTCTCTCCTGCATTGCAATTAGGCTTGGGAAGAAAAGAAAAAATACTTCCTAATTTTTCAGATAGGAAGGCTTTTCTTCCCCCCAAACAGGATTTGAAACCTGATGCATGAATGAGGAAAGTGAAAGCGTGTGGGTAGATTCATGCTTCCATCTTATCTCACCATGAGCCAATCACCATTTTTGGAGAATAGGAATGTCTGATATCATCAAATTACTCCCAGCCAGCAGCCAAAACAATTTTCAGCAATGTTTCCTAGTATAGCATCAAAAGGAGCAGCCTTCATTCTGGTCTGTCTCAAGCCATGAGGTCTGGTGTGCGCACTGAGTTTCAATTCCTTGTAACCAAACTTCTCCATGTCATTTGGCTACTGTGGCTGGTGGTACAGAACCCGTTTCCATTCCAGTCACAGGTTGATATACTCTGCTACCATTTTTGAGGCAGGTGGGAAGCTATGGTAGGAAATGGCAGAAAGCAGCTTTTTTTTCCTTTTAAAAACAAAGTAACAATGATGGAACAGTGAAATGTTGGTTGCCTGGTTTGGTTTTTGCATGTCACAGGTGAAGCCGTGCCACTGAAATAAATACATGGAGTTTGTTTCTGAGTAGATGCATTAGACTAAGCCAGTTTAAATTATATATTTGGAATACTGCATTCAGTTCAGTGGTGGGATTCAAATAATTTAACAACCTGTTTTCTGCCATAATGACCAGCTGGGTAGGCCTATAGCTCAGTGGTCATATGACAATGGACGCTTCGCCTTAGCTGTTACAATGCAATGTGGGTTAACCAGAGAGGCAGTTTCTGTAAGCAGGGCAATAAAGATTAGGCTAGAAACAACACCAGAATGTTTCCTTCCTGCCTTCCTTACAGGATTAGCCCTGGAAAGTGGAAAAAAAATAAAATAAGATTTCTTCCAACAACTGGTTCTCCGAACTGCTTAGAAAGTTATGAACTTTCTCATCACTGATTCAGTTTTGGTCACCACGATGTAAAAAAATATGCTGAGACTCTAGACAGAGTGCAGAGAAGAGCAACAAAGATGATTGGGGGACTGGAGGCTAAAACCTATGAATAACGGTTGCAGGAACTGGGTATGTCTAGTTTAATGAAAAGAAGGACCAGGGGAGACATGATAGCAGTCTTCCGATATCTCAGGGGTTGCCCCAAAGAAGAGAGAGTCCAATTATTCTCCAAGGAATTACAAGAAGTAATGATTAGTGGAAACTAATCAAAGTGAAAAGCAACTTAGAACTGAGGAGGAATTTCCTGACCGTTAGAACAATTAATCGGTGGAACAACTTGCCTCCAGAAGTTGTGAATGCCCCAACACTGGAAGTCTTTAAGAAGATGCTGGATAACCATTTGTCTGAAATGGTATAAGGTTTCCTGCATAGGCAGGAGGTTGGGCTAGAAGACCTGCAAGATCCCTTCCAACTCTGTTATTCTATTCCATTCCATTCCATTCCATTCCATTCTATTCTATTCTATTCTATTCTAAAGTATGGAGGCCATAACAAGATTGTCTGCTTCACAATCATTCTCTGCTCAGGCTACATCCAGCTTGCTTCACAAAAAAATTGTCCTAGGACAGGGGTGTCAAACTCACAGTCATGTTGTTGTCATGTGATGTATTGTGACCCCCCCCCTTTGCTCAACTGGGGATTGGCATGGCCAGCACATGACACATCCAACCTGCAAGTGGCGAGTTTGACCCCACTGTCCAAGGAGATTAAATGTTGCTGGTTCACATTCAGCATGAGCCAAAAATAATGCAGACTTCTTGTATCTTAATGTCCAATCTGTAGACTGAATCAACCTTGCTTTGGGGTGAGGCCAAAATTGAATAGAAATCCTAATTCTGTTTTCACATTTGTTTTTATTTATACACCGTCCCTGGAATTGCACAAAATGGAATATAAAGACTTTATTTAAGGTTTACCGTAAATTTAAAAAACCCTTGATTTTTCACAACAGGCATTTGGATAATAGAAATAGCTTTACATTTTGTTCTCTGCTCAGAGTTGCTTATTGAGATGGATGACCATGCAGATGGAATGGATAAATAGCAAATAAATAACAATAGGATTGAATATCTAGGAGGAGGAGGAAAGAGGCAGGAACAGAAAACAAAGTTATACTTGGTCGTTTTGGGTGCAGTATTAGAATGCAGCAGCTACGTCGTCCTTTAATGAGACCATCAGGAAGCATTTCTTTCTGGGTGTCACTAATAATGGAAGAGTTGATGCCTGGAACTGATGAATGGTCTTATCTGCAGCCAGATGCAGAATGTTGCATTTTCTGAATGTTGCATTTTCTGCATTGAGTAGTTCCTTGACCCTCCTTTTCTGTTATGGGTTTCTGATTCAATTTTGGTCTTCACTGATTGATAACTTATTTGTACAAATACTATTCTAAATCACAGAAATCCTAACCAAAGAGAGTTTAGCATGTTGTATGAATGCAACCATTAGGTTGCATTTGATAGTTAAGTAAAGATAGCTAATTAAAGCATTGCTACCTTTGTTTAATATAAATAAAAATGCTCAGCAGAACATAAAGTTATGTGAGCTTCCTCCCTTGCCATACTCTGCAATTATCCTCTGAAGATCCTTTAATCTTTTATCTGTAATTCTAAGAGCAAGATTCACCTTGTGTACTGAACTGCAGTAACGACTGAAGGATAGGATTAAATCAGTCAGAATAAAATAACAAATTAAATCAAAACAGTCAATGAACTTAATGCATTTAATTCTTTACTGATTTATAACCTCCATGTTAGAATTCATTGTTCTTCCCCATCGCCGAACTCTATTCAAATGCAAAGCCTAGATAATTTTTTTAAAGCATAGTAGAATAAAAGCTCACAATCATGTATTACAACTTTGCTTTGTCAAAATGTATAATAACCTGAAGATGGAACGACCTGCGTAAGGTATAAGCATGACATATGATAAAAACTCTTTGAGTTGATTAGATCACCATGACCTCTTAATGGTAAGAAGGAAACGAAGTGAGTGAAGTGGAAGTCACAAATATTATGGCTGTTGTTAAGGAACACGGGCCAGGTTGATAACAGAAAATTGAACAAGGCTTATGGTATTGAAAACACTCGCACAACAGAGGACACATTCGGCCACCCAGTCTAATAAGGAGTGATTTCAGCCTCATGAATTTTCATGAAGTGAATATGTCGCATGGCTTTTAAGGTAGAAAAGAAGGCAGTTTTATTACTGAGTGATGAAAAATTGTTCAGCCGTTTTGAATGCAACACAGGAGATATGAAACCCATTGGCTCTTCATATTACAATGCAGGAAATTCATTTACGTGTGTCTGGTCAGTGCTAAAATTGCCAGGATCTCTTTCTTTTTAAGGAAAACAAAATGCAAATACGGAAATTTTATTTGACAACCCCCCCCCCCATGATTAATGGTCGATTTCAAAATGTTTCAGTAGTGATTCAGAACCTGACTCCTTATGTAGGTACAATATACAATTACAAGGTTTATCTGCCTCCCTATAGATCTAATCAATGCAGATATACTGATGGCATTTGCTTCACCGTCAGCAGAATTAAAGACAATCTAAGGGGCTGTTTAGACTAACAAAGAGACTTTAAGGAATCTTTTATGACCAATATAGGTGTTATTTGGAAGCAAATTGTGTTTACAGGAATTCTGTAAGTAGAATGTTTGGGAATAGACATTTTTGCCTTACAAAATTAAAGATACCATGTATGTTTTCTTTGTCTTCGTTATACAATATGTAACTACCAGCTACAATTTTCTAACTCCTCAGTTAGAACTAGCTTGGGATATGCCAATTTTGCTTTCATTCCTTTTTTTTTTTCTAAACTTGCTTCAAGACATCTTCCAGTTTATACAGATATCTGAAAAATATCCACCTAAAAGTTTCATTAAGCATTTTAAAAAAACATATAAGACAGGGTGTCAAACTCAATTTCATTGAGGGCCACATCAGGGTTGTGTTTGACCTCAGGGGGCCCGGGTGGGTATGGCCATCTAGACATCAGTCATGTCAGGGGGGCCTGTGGCTGCCAGAGAAAACGGGCTCCCGAACGCCATTTTCAGCTGCAATGGCCTCCTGCATGGGCGGCCCTTCCGAGCTCCATTTTCACTGGCAGAGACACCGCGGGCCGGGTTCTTGGGCCAGATCTAAGCATCCGATGGGCTGGATTCAGGCCCTGGGCGTTGAGTTTGACACCCTTGATATAATATATAATGACTGTCACAACAGTATGCAAATATCTTAACTCTGCTCTATCTTTGTGTCTATCTCTGCACTAGCATACAAATTGTGGGGAATAATTTTGTGAGTAATCCTATAAAGGGTATCATAAATGGAAAGCATGAGTATTTGCTGAGACGCTCCATAGTCATAACATTCTTTTCTCTGCAAAACCCTACATTTTATTTGTTGTCACTAATCTAGTTTAGGAGTTGGACTGGAAAGGGTTAATTCAGCTATTGCATTCAGTAGGTGAGCTTCCTCTGTTTCTCAGCCCATACTACCCCACGAGGCTCTTGAGAGGATTAAAATGAGGGAGGAGCCGTATATGTCAAACTGATCCAGAGGAAAAGTAAATAGCTATAATAAACAATAGCTGCCTTGTTGTGACATTTACATGGCATCCTTATTAAAACATTGTGCCTGCCAAAGGAAGACCCATGTTTTAAGACTATGAAATGTAAAAACACGAACTCTCTTGTACTTATTCTTGGTTGATGGTGTCATTTCAGTTTTTCAAGGGAAATTAGGACTAGTTCAGGGATGACGGATGTGTGTGACCACTCCCATCTATGCTGCATGCAGTTAAATTCCTTTCCTTTGTATTAAAATGTTCTTCAATGTTAAATAAGTTACACTTTCTGCAAAACCCTCATTTTGCTCCTTTTTTAAAAAAAATGAAATAAATAAACTTTATTAAAAATGCGCTTATATTACCAATCCTACAAATCTTCTCCTGTTTTACCCTTCTCCTCTATTTTAACCTTTTAGTCTCCTCTTCATTCATCTGTGCTTTTCAAACTGAAGTCCACACTTATTCCAAGCATTCATACACATTCTTGTCCCAGATCTTGACTGTCTCCATCAAGCATCTTTTTCAGAGTCAGATTAAGGCCAAGCAATGCCCTGAAGAACAGCAGCCGCACTAGTACATCTCGATAGAAGCAACATTCTCATGCCCTGGGATGAAAACCAGTGATAACTGATGATTCATTCCAACCAAGCTTTTAAACTTTAGTCAATCTCCATGCCGAAGGCAGATTAAAGTTGAATTGTCCTTATTCCACTCAAGGAAAATCACAAGAATCTAAAGTATAGTCAAATGTTGCAGTGAAAGAGTGAAGGACATGATATCTAAAGGAAAAATCTCAGGGGTGCCCTACTCCTTTTGGTGCCCTGAGCATGTGCTTATCTTGATTAATAGTTAATTCATGACTGATCATTCTCCTTCAGTTTTTTTCTTTCTCAATCTATTTTGGTTCTTCAATTCTACTTCCTTTTCACTGTGCTCATTCCTTATCCTCCTTGCTGTATGTTTGGGCATTTTCTCTTTCTGCTAGTATGTTCCTGTTTAACGTTGAAAATGGTCAATTTTCCCTTCCTCCACATATAGGTTCTTTCTTTTCTTTTCTTTCTTCTCTCTCTCTCTTTCTTTTTTGCCTGCTTGTTTTCCTTCCTTCCTTCCTTCCTTCTTTCCTTCCTTTCATTCATTCATTCATTCATTCATTCATTCATTCATTCATTCATATAACCAGTATTTTTAACATAGGTTAACTAACTGGTCAATTTCTGAGACATTCAACTAATTATTTTTAGTGGATTAACCATATGTCTTTTAATAATTAAAAACTAATGAATTACATGTTCAATGTATAAAACAAGAACTTTAGTAGTATTTAAAGAAAGATTAACATTTAAATAGAAAAAAAGCTGAAGGAGAAACTACTTTTAATGCTTATTCTATACATTTTATATGATTAAAAAAGTCAGGACCAAGGTAGCCTAAACATATCCTTAACCAAATTAGGAGATTTACCAATTAACCTTCCATTTAAAGCAGGGGTGTCAAATTGGCAGCCCACGGGGTGGATGCATCATGCACAGGCCATGTCCACCCCAGCTCCGCAAATGGGAAACATGTTGTGAAATGTCACATGACGGCAATGTGATGCAGCGAGTTTGACACCCGTATTTTAAAAGTTTTCACTAGCCATGTGAAAACCGGGAGAATAAGAAGTGGCACCATAAGAGAACATAAAATCAAGCATGTTCATGGCCTTCAAAGTAATAAATCTGACATTGTAAATCTGAGATCCCAGAAATCCTAACAGCTCAGCCAATTTGGACGTAATATTTTTTTTTTCTCTTGTTCAGTTTTTATTTTCAGTTGGTTTTGTACACTCTAAGGAGTCAGTCGGAATGTTTCATGGATTTATTGCTTGCTCTACATCTTAGCTCAAAATTATCTTGCAGCGAACCTTTCTGGACCTAAGCCAACAAAGTCAGAGGGCATCTGTTGAAATGGTTGACCTTGCTTTAGCAGAAAAAGCAAGGAGTGGGGTGGGGTGGGGAACATCTTTCAACCCCTTGACTTTGTGGTGACTGGTAGCCACACATTGTAGTAAAATCAAAAAATGCAGTGAACCAAGAGCAAGCAAAAGTGCTTTACAGGCATGTATTTGAATGCATGTAGTGAAAACTTAATGCATGTATATGATTTATTATCAGGCCTTTAAGACGGAACAAATCATTCAACAATAGCATATATCAGTTTTTTAAAATTGTCGCTTGCCTATAGACCAGTGGTGGATTTCAGTTTATTTTACTACTGGTATGCTCATGTGCGTGTGACACTTTTGGGCATGTGCAGAAGTGTCTGGGCAGGTGGGCGAAGCCTCCTGCCGCTGCCACTACCGGTTCGCCCAATCCACCCAATTCACCCAATGCCACTACCGGTTCACCCAATCCTGGGCGAACCGGCAGAAACCCACCTCTGCTACAGACAGAAATCTTGCCAGAGCAAAGCACCTACCTGCATATAGCAATAGCAGTTAGACTTATATACCGCTTCATAGGGCTTTCAGCCCTCTCTAAGCGGTTTACAGAGTCAGCATATCGCCCCCACAGTCTGGGTCCTCATTTCATCCACCTCGGAAGGATGGAAGGCTGAGTCAACCTTTGAGCCGGTGAGATTTGAACAGCCGAACTGCAGAACTGCAGTCAGCTGAAATAGCCTGCAGTGCTGCATTTAACCACTGCGCCACCTTGGCGCATATACCCTGAGAACGGCTAGGAAGGGTCCACCTTTGCCCTCTTCCTGCTTACCAAAGATTCCAAGCTGCACCATCTCTTGAAAGAGCCCCTCCCTTCTGCAGCTCTAGATTACATTCACCCACAGCATGCTCTCTTTTTAAATATGAAATGGCAACATGCGGTATATTGTGCATAAGGATGTGAAACTAATCTACATCAGTTACAGGAACCAGTATCAATCGGGCACTTAGAAGAAATTCTTTTACCGATTATGCAAAGCAAAGATACAAGCAGAACTCCAATCCTCACCTGTAAGGGAAAAATCTGCCCTATGCATTTTTACTGTGTGTGTGTGTGTGCTGTCCGGGGAGCAATCCATGCTGATCCTGCCATTAGAAGCATTAGGATTTGGGAGGCTGAGAATAGATGGGGGCAGCGCCAGTCGGAGGTGGTATTTACTGGTTCTCCAAACTGCTCAAAATTCCCGCTACCAGTTCTCCAAAAATGGCCAGAACCTGCTGAATACCATCTCTGGTGTGCATGGATCTTTTTCTCTAGTGTTCTGGTGACATGTTATTTGAGTCTAAAACCATTCTAGGACAATGATTATTAACCTTGGAAACTTTATGATAGCTGAGGAATTCTGGGAGTTAAAGTCTGCAGATCTTAAAGCTGTTTTAGCGAACTGATGGAGATACTTTCCCAAGTCTTCAGGTCGGACAATACCCGATTTAGACCATCACCGTGACAACTTCTTTGTTTGTTTAGGTCTGCCTATCTAAATGTAAAACATTTATTATACAGAAAATAGTTTAATGTATTGTGTCACTTAACCTTGAGGGTAGATTCAGGCAGACATCTACCATAGTAATTCCAAAGATTTTGCTCTCCTCCATACACTTTCCATACAAGAAAGTAATTCCAGGAATATGAAGTAAATACTTATTGCTATTCAAGTTTTGTTTTTACTTGTTGCTTATCCTCATTTGCATGCCACATTACTTGTGAACAGATACCAGTTCTCTCCATGCAATGTTTCTATATGGTCCAGAAGTTGTGAACACTCTAACACTGCGTTTCCTGCCTATGCAGGGGGTTGAACCAGAAGACCTCCAAGGTCCCTTCCAACTCTTTCATTCTAATTCTAATTCCCATTGATATTTGTATCACATCCTTATGTAGATTTTTACATATTTAAATGTCCACAATACATATATAACACCCACCCCACACACAGAAATATTTCAGACTTTGAAATTTCTGTTTTTAAGAATCATCTTGTAGCAATAATTGTAGGCCTCCCTCCATTTATATTCAATTTCCTTTTCCCAAAACTCTCAACTTATTTAATGAGTTCACATGCCTATTTTTATCCAACATTTTAGAGCAGTGTTTCTCAACCTTGGTCACTTGAAGATGTCTGGACTTCAACTCCCAGAATTGCCCAGCCGGCAATTCTGGGAATTGAAGTCCAGACATCTTCAAGTGGCCAAGGTTGAGAAACACTGTTTTAGAGTGTTAGGTGATATCTGATTAATTTCTTACAGATCAGAAATTCTATTTTTGGATGTGTTTTTAAAAAGTTTGAATGTTTAGGAGGACTTTTTTCTGGACTGGACATTTGAAGAATGTGGATACAACATCAGACAAATAGACCTTTGTTATTTCAAGAAAATTCAGGTAGAACACACTAACATTCATTACATTTATATATAAAGTTTATTGATGTGCATGGAAACATTCTAGAATCCATGTGGTTTACGTTGTGAATTGTTTCACATTTAGAATGTAAAGATCAGCACAGAGTAAAATGTAATTTTAGCTTAAATGAATACTCAGATTTAAAAAAAGAGAGTCCTCTAATTTAGCAAGTGTTTGGGAGTTTCAGTGACAACAAGATATTTTGATGCAAAAGAAGGATTTTAAGGAAGAATATCTTACTCTAGTCCAGGTAGAAAAATTAAGTGAATTTAAGTGAAAACCAAATAAAGCAAGTTAATTTTCAAGAAAGCAACATGATGCAGGACATAATTGTGTTCAGGGTTATGGTCTTACAAGCTTGACACACTGTACCTGATACCCGAATGTCCACTAAGAACACTAGACTTCATTTTGCAAGCCTTTCCAACTTGCTGCGGGTTGAAAATCTTACAATGCAATTCCAAATATCAACAAATAAAGGACACCAGATAGGAAAAATGTTGGAAAGAATCGTGTGAAAGAGCCAACAAGATCCAACTTTGTGTCAAGAACACAAGGAGTTTAGTTAGTTCTTCCAAACTGCTGATGGGGCAATAGATGTTTATTCCCCTACTGTATGTAATAGACTTCACACCCAGTAATGTTATTGCAATTTCTTAAAATGGGTCAAAATCCTTATCTACTTTTCCCCATGAGTTTCTGCAATGTTGCTTTTGCTCATTGGTGCTCATTCACTTCTTCATTTACAAGAATCTGATCTTGGAAATGAGAAGGTCGCTTCTGAAAGCGTAGGAACTGAAACAGGTGCTAGCTAGCTCCCATTGCAAAGTAAAAAGACTCTGTATGCTGAAGATAAAATTAACATAGCCACATCCGGTGCCAGTCAGTTGTTCAACACATCAAGCCTATGCCAGGAAATAAACTAATGAAACGCAAAAAGCTGTATTTACATATGCACTGTTAATGGGGTGGCCAAATTCCAGGGAAAATTCATTTCTTCATTGTTGCACAAGAAGAGGGGAATTATTTTTCTCATTGTGTTCCACGCTACACTTGACTAGAATGTCTCCCTCGTATTTCCAGTGCACTGCCTCAACGCTTATCATGCCCTTACTAAAGAGGGCTGAGCAAGCTCTGTGAATTGTTCGATGCTGAAATAATTACCCAGCTTTTGTCTGCAATTATTATTTTTTCTCATAAAGGAAATATATTTTCCCATTATTCTCTCTCTCTCTCCCTCCCCCCCCCCTCTCTCAGGCAGGCAGGCAGGCAGGCAGGCAGGCAGGCAGGCAGGAAGGAAGGAAGGAAGGAAGGAAGGAAGGAAGGAAGGAAGGAAGGAAGGAAATACACATTAAAGCATGAATATTACAGGCCTCCATTTGGCTAACTTAAGATGCAAAATTTTTCTTTGGACTTTCAAAGAAACTTCACAAATTTCACATTGGACTTCACAAACAATGGACAAAAGAATCTAACTGACAACTTTTATTTCATGGCACAATTATGATGTGATTATAGGTACTGTACTGTATTTGAAAGGTCTCCTGATATTTACAATATTTTTTTTATTAAATTGTTATGCCACCCATCTTTTCTACAAGGTGACTCTGGGCGGCTTACAAGCAAGAAAGCAAAACTTTCTCTACTCTCCTACCAAATGGAATTGGATTGTAAATGAAACAAGATTTCATCCTATACTATTAATGCTTTTATACATAAAGATGAATGGAATTAATATCAGAATATTCTCTCCAGCTTTTGCTTAGGATGGAGTACTTCTCTAAATCCCTACTGAAATTGCATTGGTAATTTGCTTAAACAGGTTTAAAAGGTAACCTAAAATATACCAGTTGTTTCGCCTCAAGGCTTGCTGCCTTTTTGTTGACTTATAATTTTCCCAATAAGGTTCAATTCTCATTCTTTCTTCTTGGGTTTCTCAGTGTTTCTTGGCACCATCTCGACTCTGCCTACATTTCTTTCCTCTTGTTGAAATTTGCATTTGTGTCCTCAGACCCGAAAACCAGAACTTCATCTTTAATTGTTTACATCCCAGGCCAACAGGAAGAGCAAGAGACTTATCATTTCCTGAGTTAGCCTTCGTGTCCTGTGGATTGCTATGTCAGCGTGCAACTTTAGCTATAAGAAAGTGACTTCCTCATTGGCTCTCCCGATGCTGTCAGCTGGACAGTCCAGGCTCCACCAGGCTCCAGAAAGAACTGCTTTGCAAGCCAGTGAATTAATTTAGAAAATGGGCTAGCCCAGTGTTTCTCAACCTTGGCAACTTGAAGATGTCCGGACTTCAACTCCCAGAATTCCCCAGCCAGCATTCGCTGGCTGGGGAATTCTGGGAGTTGAAGTCCGGACATCTTCAAGTTGCCAAGGTTGAGAAACACTGGGCTGGCACCTTAAAAAATCAAGACCACCTTGTAGCAGGTCAGGCAAACAAATAGTACTGTACAATAGCTGAAATCTGTACAAAAGGTCCTCTTATTTTTACAACAGGACGTTAGGAAGTTTTATTTTTGGACAGCCTACTGGTGATAATAGACACAAATCTACTGCCAAGCATTTATCATTGTGGAAGCACACCAAGGGTTGTTTTGTTGACACAGCTAATAACACTGATGTCCTTTCCTTGTGATAGTTCGCGCTCTCACATTTTCTCTATGCGTCTCGCTGGGAATATTTGAAATGCCACCTTAGAAATACTTGGTTGTCAAGCCCAGAAAAGATGTTTACAGGTCTGCTGAATCCTTTGGCTCATGTTTATCAGAGAATGGAAGAAGGGTCGGAGAGAAATTCACTGGAGCATGTAATCACAGGTTTTCTCAGCTATCGCCCAAAGGCTTTATCTGAAGCCTGGAGCAGAGACTTTTAAAAGTCGTGGCAGATTTTCAAAGCCTCAGCCTTCGCTCAAGACTTTGCACCTCGACGTATTAAAACTAAAAACAGACACACAAACTCTTTCATTTTCCTTTGCCTGTCACTTTTTCCTCAGCGTGGTACAAATTAAATGTGTGGCATAAAATGAATAAAATAAGCATTTGGGTGAAAGGGATAGCCAGCTGTAGAAGCTTCTTATTATTATTAATTTTTTTAGCAGCATTTTGTAAAACAGGTATAACGGTGCACGTAGCTACAATAAAATTAAAGTGTTTTTTTTTTTTAAAAAAAAAAAAGACCTTTGTGGCTGTAAACATTGCATTTTGGAGACAAATGAATCAATCCTGCTAAATCATTTTAATTTGAATGAGGAAGTTACTTAGCCAGGCTTATAGTTCTCACTAAAATTAAAAAGTGGCTTCATTTTGCTGGATCATGTCTAGTTTTATAAAAGTAAGACTCAAATCATATACATAGTCTGACAAAATTGTCTTTCAGTGCCATTTATATCTTAGTCAGCCTTTTTAAGGTTGTACTGTGAGATCTTAATAATAATTAGAAAGATAGCATACTCTTGGTCATAACTATATATTTAAGCGTAACTCTTAACATTAGAAAAATGTTAGAAAAATCTGGAAAAATATTCAATGCCCATTATTTCCAAAACTGAAACAAAAAATAAAGATTAATGTTAACTAATAGGTTTATTTAAAAAATGGGACTAAAATATAAGAGACGAATAGGTGTAGCAGAAACTAGTAGCCACTTTTGTAAGAAAAACAAATTATAAAGTTGTACTTGCTAGGAATTTTGAGGTGGGAGTAATTCTATATTTACAAAATTTGTAGGTAACACTGAATCATAACTCTGGCCAGTGCACAATAAGGTAAATAGATAAAAAAAAATAAAAACAATGAAATCTCTCTCTCTCTCTCTCTCTCTCTCACACACACACACACACACACACACACACACACACACACATTTGTTCAATCAGGATCAAATGCACAGTAGAACAAAAAATGTCACTACCCTGCAAAGAGAAGAGGGAGGAAGCTACACACATCTTGGGGAAAACATATTCTATAGTTTGGGGACTTCTACGGAGAAGGCTTGTGTTTTGATGTCATTTCCAGAGAGTTTCAGTAGGCCTTCAAGATTTTTGAACAAGATAGGCAGACTTAAGATTGACAAGGCAGTAGCTAATGGAAAGTTGAAGTTAGACAAGTAGAGAAGGTGCCATATCAGGAGGAATGATCTACACACAAAAAAAAATTGGTTCTCAGTTCTCATGGCACTGATTCAGTTCTTCATCATATCTAGGGTAGTCAACCCCATACAAACATTAACTTAGGGACTATTATTTTGCGGTTGCTTGTAATTGCACACATTAGCATAGAAACGCTCACTAAAGAAATCACGCAATGATAGTAGTTCCCATAAGGACAATCAAGACCCTCTGAATGGCATTGTGGTGTCCATGGTTGCTAGAGTACCCCAAGACTTGTTCATTGGTGAGACAACTCATCAATATGTTCATCTGTTATTTATCTCACAAGACATTTTAAAAGCTGCTGAAAAGATGGTTCTCCCAGATGTTTCTGGATAGTCAGTAGAACAGTCAGACCACCGATGGGTGATGCCATCATTAATCTAAATATTATTGAGTATGATGCTGGATTGATTACACAACTGTTACTATGATATTGTTTTGCTACTATTGTTTGTGAATATGGTGTTTTATAGATTTGGTTTTAGTAGAATTTTTTTAAAAATATATTGTTGTGAGCCCCTTGGATTGGTGTGACTGAAGTACCTTAAAAGCACCTGAAAACCAAAAAATTCTCATGCGCTTACCAAATTTTTGTGGTGATTAAAAAAAAATCCTAAGAATCTTCTCCTCCTAAAGGAGGATCCAGGATTAAATGCAAAACTGATAATGGCTCAGTTCTCAGGGCAATAATTTAAAATGGAAGCAATTGGTATTTAAGGCAATTGATAACATCCCTAAATATCTACATTCATTGAAATGGGATTTTGAATATCTGCATTGACAGAACAATGGTGACAGAAACAGAAGAATCTTGTAAAATGCCTGTTGATCCTTGTAATGACTCTAATACTAACTATAGTTTAGGTTCTCTTGGAAACTTTACAAGTAAAATGTATAACAAGTTTATAAGGATATTGATATTGGTGAAACTGGTTTCATGCGGTACCATTTCTGGTGCCATCAAAATTTTGCAAAAGGTTCATAATATATAATGCACTTCTAAGCATTCATATAGCCTCCTATAAAATTATTTTAATCAAAAGACCGTAAGTAGCTGCTCACTATTAATAAATGTTGCCTACCATTGTACTAATCACGCCTGTGTGAAAAATTTGCTTATGATCTTCATATTATTGAAAGACAATTTATGTTTCTGTATGTATGTCTGACATATGTACAGTGTTACTTCCATTCTTCAGATATATCTCTGTTAGCAGAAGAAGACAAATTTTTGAGCGCCAACCAAAACAAAATCCTGGTTTTGGATTTATCCCATTTAATCAGGCAAATGCTTGAAACTCAAATATATAGTGTTTGTGGCTATATAATTAATTTCAAGGGCCAGTGATTACTGCTTTGAGCTAACTCAGGACTGAATACAGAATTAATCCATGACTCTGACTGTGAGTGTGTTTTGTGTGTGTAAGAGCAGTGCTAAATTTATATCAGGCAGTGGGATTGTAGGTACTATAATGAGAAATTGAGGTCAGGGCAGGTGAAAAGCACGAGCCACTTCTTAAGAGACCACCAGTCTCTGCAGATAGCAGTCAGCTGAAATAGCCTGCAGTACAGCACTCTAACCACTGCGCCACCTCAGCTCTTTAAACAAAGTTCTTGTACAAGACTTGCTGCAATATAATACTTATTATGATTTGGAGAACTTCATGGTTGCGATGGTTAATCCAGATCTTTCCTAGCACTATAAAAGACCGTGACCCGTCAAAACCGCGCTTGACTAAACCGCGCCTGACTAAACCGCGTCGCTGACGTCATCAACAGGGCGACAACAGCCAGCGCGGAGAAAGAAGGGCGCTTTAAATAGCCCTTTGAAAGCAAGCCGATTCAACTTAAGGTAAGGGTTAGGTTTAGGGTTAGGGTTTAGGTTTAGGGTTAGGTTTAGGATTAGGTTTAGGGTTAGGTTTAGGATTAGGTTTAGGGTTAGGTTAAGGGTTAGGTTTAGGGTTAGGTTAAGGGTTAGGTTTAGGGTTAGGTTTAGGATTAGGTTTAGGGTTAGGGTTTAGGTTTAGGTTTAGGGTTAGGTTTAGGATTAGGTTTAGGGTTAGGTTTAGGATTAGGTTTGGGGTTAGGTTAAGGGTTAGGTTTAGGGTTAGGTTAAGGGTTAGGTTTAGGGTTAGGTTTAGGATTAGGTTTAGGGGGGTTAGGTTGAGGTTTAGGGGTTAATTTTAGGTTTAGGGTTTACAGCGTGCTTCTGTCTCCGTGCTGTTGTCGCCCTGTTGTTGACGTCAGCGACGCGGTTTAGTCAGGCGCGGTTTAGTCGGTGAACCATAAAAGACAGAGGAATGATGCTGCAAAGTACCGTGTGGTGCTGCCAGGGTACAGGAATATTCTGAATGTTTTCACTCAAAATGAAAACCACCGGGAAAGGAAAGGAAAGGAGAAGCCCATAATCATGCAAAATCAAAGATCTAAACTAGAGGTGGGTTACTACCGGTTTGGCCCAGTTTGGCCAAACTGGTAGTGCCGGAACCGGCAGCAACCTAGGCCTGCCACGCCCCTAACTGGTTTTCCTGGAGGCGCCATAGGCTCCTTGTTTTTTGCTTCTGTGCATGCGCAGAGTAATTTTTATTGCCCTGTGCATGCGCGTGCGCAGTGAGGCCAGGAGTGACCCAGCAGTCGTGACTGCCAGAACCCACCGCTAATCCAAACTATATTTGGAATGAAGGGCTTAAATGATTTATTTGTTTTATTTTATTTCTGAAATTTATATGCCACCGATCTTACTGTCGAGTGACTCTGGGTCGCCCACGACGTCATAAAATTGTCTTAAATTATAAACTACGATCAATATGTACTTCAAAAGAAAGCACTTTTTAAAACAGTTTTTAAAATGTATAAAATGCTATTTTACTTCTTCCAAACTGAAATTAGGGCAGAAGTTGCTTTCTTTCCACAGTTGTAAATGGGAAACCCTTGTTCCTTCCTTCTTTTTATCATGTTAAATGTCTATATTTTTAGAACTTACAACAATTGAAATGATATCAACCGCATTGTTATCTTGGGCCATTCATCCCCATAAGATATGCTAAAGAAATTAAATTTTATAAATCAAGGTACCGTATTTTCACGACCATAAGGCGCACCGGATTATAAGCTGCAGTATCAGTTAACGTTAATTTTTCAAACTTTTTCCATATATAAAGCGCACCGGGTTATAAGCCGCACGTTTTTTTTGCAACATTCATCCGCGCGCAACTTTAGCAAACAAATTACTAACGAAATCGCAACATCTGCCACTCCTCGCACTCCGCACTACATGATACACCCCCCCCCCGCACCGTTCGTCCAGTAAGGCCGGGGAGGCGTTGGGCAGAATTGGGAGGGAGATTTTCAAAGAAGCGCACCAAATATCTCCCGCGAACTGAATCGGCTTTAATAAAGCAATTACCTGCTCAGCTTTAGTTCCCTTTGTGAAAGTTAGAATCCGCAGCTTGAACCCGAGAAACTATTAATCCTTCTCCCATTAAGCGCTATTCCATCGGACCTCCCCATTAAAACCAATCGGAGGAGAAAGCCTGGGCGAGCTAGGGAGGGAAACTGCTCAGATGGTGGAAGGGACGGGAGGCAGGAACGGAGGAGAAAGCCTGGGCGCTGGGGAGGGAAACTGCTCTATATATAAAGTGCACTGGGTTATAAGCCGCACTGCTGGTTTTTGATCAAATTTTAGGATTTTCAGTGCGCCTTATGGTCGTGAAAATATGGTACATGAAGTAGCTTATTTATGTTGGTTCTAGCATCAGCCCACCCATATCTTGGGCAATATATTGGGTTATATCAAAGCAAGAGCTGGGCAACCGGTGAGCTTAGGCCACAAATTCTATTTAAAAAAACACAAATGGTTTGTTGGGGATTCCATTTTGTTCTTCAGCCCCAAAGTAAAATATTTTGGACATTTTGCCCTGGAAAGGATGCTGAAAAGCACATACACGTAAACACAAGGGAATATTCATCATGAAAGCTCTTCAGGGTTCCAATCTTTCTGAAGAAGAATTTGTCCTTTGACGTCACCAGGTTTACCAGAATAGAAGAAGAGGAAGCTTACATCTGTCTCTGTTTTGTCTGATGGTGTCAGAGGACCTAACTTCAGATTACTTGTTGCATAAGCCTGAGTAAATCTTTTGCCATATCAGAGCAGAATCAAGTGGAGAACGTTTTCCGCAAAGCCACCCTTGTAACTTCTGCTTCCCTATGAAAGGAAGACCAACTGCCCACTCTCTGGCCCAGACAGAATAGGACATGACCCTGCCATGTCCTACTTCTTCAGAAATCCTGGGCTACTGCATAGCATGAGACTCATGGAAAGATGCTGCCCGTGGCCATTCTCAGAGCCATTGTGAACATGGGATTCATTTCAGCTGCTTAGTCCACCTATCTTCAAAACCAGGACCTATTTTTTTAAAAGAATAACTGGAAGAGATTGCCGTTCATCATTGACAATATTAGATGTCCATCTGGGACCTTCTTAATGATTCTGGGGAATATGGGAAATCATTACTGCCATGGAATTGAGTATGCAGATATTCAAAACCACAACCTACATCCTTTAATATTAAATTCTCCTCCACACCCAAGTCCTCTCCCTGAATATGAGATATATTATACCAACATAAGGAGTCACAAGGCACTTAATATTGTCCCTAGTTGACCATTTGTGTTCCCTAACAGCTCACTTTAAGCTTACCTGGGGCAGGAATTTTACTAACTCATAATGAGAAGAATGTCCATAAATGTACTGAAATTAGGTTAAGACTCATTTTAATACCAGCTCGATTCCCACTTTGAAAGTTTTTCAATGGACCATATCCTACATTTTAAAAATCCAGTGAAGAAAATTTATTCTGAAGAAATGAACCTTTTAGGATTCAGCACAGGGCTTTGAATGAAAAAAAGAAAAAGGTCCAAGATTCAATAAACTAAAATGAAATTTTAATTCATCAATCAGGTTTCAGCAGACGGTAGTAAGAAAAAGCTCCCATCACTGCCTTGTACTTATCTCAGACTGGAACTAATGTATGTAATTAGTTCTTCAGTCAAATATAGCTTTATGTATTATGGCTATAATTCAGTGTAGACATACACAAGTGAGTAACTAGTAAACTTTTCTGCTTCAGGGACAAACATGCAATTTTGTATGTAGCAGGTAACTCTCAAATAATGTATTTTTTTGAGAAACCTCACAAGATTACCAAATTGTAATTTTGTTATCTACCATGGTATTTTATGTAGGCTTGCCAAGATCGCATGAGGCCCTGGCACCGAACTGTGTAATGTCGTATTAGAATTTTGCTATTTTGTACACAGTCTTATCAATACACTGTTGTGTCTCAAAATTGTACATATTTTATGTGACCTGTGTACTACTTGAGAATCCCAGCAATGCTATAGTGTTCACAACCAGACTCTAAATACTGGACAAATACTCTGGGAAATACATAGAGTTTGTGAAAACTTTCCAAAAGTGTTCATGAATTCTTAAGGTTTTAATCTTTGTTTTTTTTTTATAGTCCACTATCAAGACTGCATTTTTTATTGTCATAATTAAAATGGATTTTTTTTAGAAAAATCTTGTGTTTTGATGCCTGATTTGTGGCAAGGAAGGTTATAAAATAGGGTGAAAGTCACTTAACAAGTGTTTTGTCAAATATGAAAGACAAAATTTGGGCTCAATTGTGGTTGTAACTCAAGGGTGGCTTGTATTTGCAAAACTGACCGTGAATATATATTATAGGTTTCTAAGTCCTTCCCGCATTTCTGTTTGGCATCTAAAAATATGTCTTGAGTTTTACTCAGTGCATTTCACTTCTTCAATTCCACCCCAGTTTCAGACAAGTAGTGAGTCAAGGTTTTCATCTTTGTTATAGATTTCTGGAACAGCAAAAGGACGGCAAAAAGATGGAAAAGTTCCCTTATTTTTTTTGTGTTATGGGATCGGCCACTTATGTGTTAATGCATTGATGACATTTGAAAGTAGAATAGAATGAAAGTTTACTCGTTGCCTTAGATTAATATCTTCCTATTTCTGTCTGTCGGGAAAAGCTAACAAAAAGGTCATTGTGAACCCAGACTGATTTTTCTTCTAGCACTATATTACTTTAATCTGTGCATATTCAGTCAAATAAATTGTAGTTGAAAATTCCACGGACTTTCTTTCTCATAGGGAAATATTTATTTGATAGCATTTTTTTTCAGCTTCTCAATTTACTATTTTTATGATTTATTGTGCTTATACATAGCTAGATTTTTTTTTAAATGCCAAGCAAAAATTCCTATTTTTTTTTTCATGTGTATTTCTCCCTTATGCCCATTTTGTGTAATGCATCGCCTAAGCTCTGTAGGTTTACAAGGTTTTCAAATATACCTTTCTGGGCACCTTCCCCATCTCAACACACCCAATTTTGTTTTGATATCTGATTGTCACAGTGCGGGTAGTCCTTGACTTATGGCCGCAATTGAGCCTCAAATTTATGTGGCTAAGTGAGAAGTTTCTTAAGTGAGTTTTGCCCCATTTTCTTGCCACATTTGTTAAGTTTGTTAATCCCTGCAGTCTGCTTGTCAGAAGGTCACGAAAGTTGATCCTATGACCCCAGGACACTGCAACCGTCATAAATATGAACCAGTTGTCAAGCATCTGAACATAAATCACATAACCATGGGAATGGTCATAATTGTGAAAAATTGTCATAAATCATTTATTATAAATCTTTTTTTTTCAGTGCCATTTGAACCATCACTATTGTAAGTTGAGGGTCATCTGTATTTAGGGAAGAAACACTTCTAGGTTATTGTGCTTGTGTTTGCCTACTGGCTTAGGGAACCCACAGTATGTGAGTTATCATGACATATGAGTTAAATTTAATATGATTAAACATGATTTATATGTGAATCAAATAATCCATCTTCCCTCCCTTAATTTTCATTTTCTCCATTCTTTCCCGGCTGCATTTCCCTCCATTCTTTCTTCTGTTCTTTACTTTTCAAACTCGGCTTCTAGGTAGGCTTCGTACCTTAGCCAGGTAATTTGGTATCTCTGTGTTCAGACACTTACTATGAAAATATTGCTGATACGTCATGCATTTCTGCAGTGAAATATCTCTAATCCTACAATATATAACTTGTTGAGGAGCCTTCCTTCGTGCCTCTGCTCTGGATTTCCTTCCCTGAAATCAGCTTCCCTTGCTGCAAGTCTTTCCACACACATTAGATATATAAGATTGGATTGTGCAATGAAAACACACAGCAGAATATATAACATGAGCAGAAGTTGTCTGTTGGCTCTGATGGTGAGTTGTTCCTCTGGAAAGCACCTCTTTAAATCAGGGAACATGCCGGGCTGAAAGTACAATAAATGAACTCCTCTGAAGTTATTCTTTATTGATTTAATGTACAATAAGAACATAACAAAGAGAAATATATTATTATGTGGATTGTACACACACAATCCATTTAATAATATACAAAACGTCTACAGGGGTGTGGCAGTGCCCTCATAACTGGGTGTTCAATTCAGCTATCTGGAGTGAATTATGCTTATTCTCGTGTATTACAAGATATTCGCTGGAAGAAGAACTGCCCTCCTTACCACCAGGCCAGGGGTCAGCAACCCGTGACTCCAGAGCCACATGTGGCTCTTTTATCCCTCTGCTGTGGCTCCCTCCTTTCATCCCTCAGTTGCGGAGAGAAGAGGACAGGGCTGATTCCCTGGTGCCTCATCTCTTGCTGGATCTCATGGGTGCTTCTTCCGGTCCTTGTTGGTGCTGGCCACACCTTGGTCATTCAGAGTGGTGCATGACCTGCTCTCTGCCCCAAGAAACTGGCCCTATCCTGCCGTGCCGTGACTGGGAGGGGGGTTATGTGCCTGGGTGAGAGTGAGTGATGTGGAGTTGGCCACACCCACCCAGTCACACCGCTTGTTAAATTATTGGCTCCTGGTGTTTTCTGTGGGAAATGGGTCCAAATGGCTCTTTGAGTGTTTATGGTTGCAGACCCCCTACCCCAGGCCTTCAGCCTCCATGAACAATTATTTTTGACATTTTCATGAGCAAGTCTGGACTGGGCAAAATGTAGTGGTTGACTCTTATTTATTTGGCTTCATCTGTGGGGTCTTCCCTTTCTTTCCTTCCTTCCTTCCTTCCTTCCTTCCTTCCTTCCTTCCTTCCTTCCTTCCTTCCTTCCTTCCTCCCTCCCTCCCTCCCTCCCTCCCTCCCTCCCTCCCTGATAATATCACCCATCTCACTCTGAAAAAGCAGCTCTACCTTTAGTACAACTATACACCATTTTTGAGCATCATTAGAAATGCCGAGTTGTAGCAAAGAGTGAGAACCAGGAAACATGACAACTGCACTGGAGAAGTTGTGGTTTAGCACTCAGAGTGGGCTGGGACTCTGAGCCTGTTGCTGCTATGGAAACTGTTTCGCCACTTAGACAAGCTTGTGTTCTAAAACCACAATGTGCTGCACATCCTCTTCCTTTTCTACAGGCTTCTGAAAAAGAAAAACAGAAATACACATAGAGAAACCACACATGTGTAACTAAGGACTCATTTGCTGCAGGTATCCTGTTTGCTGTACTTTTTCTAAATTGGTTAGCTGGACATCAGATAATGGGGAACTTGCAGCTCACCGTGAATTGCAACCAAGGATTAGAAATTAACCATATTTTCATTTCAGTGCAGATTAGCCTCCTTTTTATTTCCCAAATTTTCTCCTTTACTGGAGCAGAGTGATGTGCTCAAGTCTGAATTTTCTAGATTTTGTAGTGTATTTCTTAAGATACAACAATGGATCCAAAACACCTCTTTTTACAGAAAAAATGTCTATAAAATACTTACGTTACAGCAAAGGGTTTAATTATAGCTTAATTAAATGGCTTAGAAAAGATGCACATTAGTAAAATTGCATCAGAAGCCTACAAAATCATGTTTGCGTTTTATGATGCAAGCAGGCAAAGCTTCTTGAAAACAAGCTGAGCCAAATCTGGGGTGAAAAAATAATTAGCCTTGGTGAAACTGAAATCGGCTGGGTTGTCCTCCACCCCGAATCACGAGTGGCTTCAGCTTTCAATTCTGTAGGTCAGAAGAACTTAGCAGGGCTCCAGTTGCTGACTTGGAGCAATATGCTTAACCAGCACCATCCTTTATCTGTAACTGTATATAATGGTATGGATAAGCTTGGGTTTTAATTAAGACAAAACCCTTTAAAGTTATTAATAGAATGAGCCTAAATATAAACACGTGTAACAAATATTTGATAGACTTTTAAAAACCAGTTTAGATATTTCTGCAAAGTTTATCAGGAATGAGACTCATCAGACATAATAAAGAAAGAAGACATCAATGGTTGAAGTCATCCTCCTTCTATTACTTGATCAAAGTTCTGGCCCAACATATGGCTATGTGGCAAGGTTAAAGTCATTATTTCCCATTTTCAGAGGTTTCCAGGATGTGGTAAAAAAAGAAATGGCAAAATGGAGGCTGTGAGGATACTGTCTATTAGTGCTCTGATAGAGGGATATATTAAAAACAGGCAGAGCCTGAATCATACATTCATGACTGCCTTCTTTTTTAACCATGTTCTGCATATTAAAATTTAACATTTCCATGTTAAAATAATGGAGCAAGAAGAGGGGAGGATGGGATTGTTTTGCGGATGGAGAAAGTGCAGAAAAAGGCATTTACATCTTAGATCAATATGCCTGAACTCATGTCACTGTAGACCAGGTGTGTGATCTGTTGCTTGACATAGAATTCAGATCTGGATCTGGATCTGGATACTTGAGAGACCGCCTTCTGCCAATTACCTCCCTGCAACCAATTCGATCTCATAGATTGGGCCTCCTCCGTATTCCATCGGCCAGCCAGTGCCGGCTGGCAACTACAAGGAGGAGGGCCTTCTCAGTAGTAGCCCCGACCTTTGGAACGAGCTCCCCGTGGAGATTCGTACCCTCACCACCGTCCAGGCCTTCCGCACAGCCCTTAAGAACTGGCTAGCCCGTCAGGCCTGGGGACAAGGATAGTTGCCCCTCCCGAATGATGAATGTATGTTGCTTATTACTTTTATTATATGTGTTTATGTCATTGTTTGTATTTCCCCTCCCTGATTTTATGTGAGCCGCCCTGAGTCCCCTCAGGGAAAAGGGTGGCCTACAAATGTTAATAAACATTACAAACAAACAAACAAACATTACAAACAGATTGTATCTGGTTTCCGCTCAGCAAAACCTGATCTCACACTGACATATCTAGCAAAGCTGTTTTTATGTTCAACATATCCCCGTTACAGCTCCACATGCCCCTCCTTTTACAGCAGGGTTGTCAAACTCGCAGCCCGCGGGCAGGATGTCATGTGCTGGCTCCGCCCCCGCCCAGTTTAGCGAAGGCAAAAAAAAAGTCCCAATACACCACATGAAGCCACCGTGATGCTGTGTGTTTGACACCCTTGTTTTACAGCTTCTGGTGGTGATGGGTGCTCCTCAGAAGAGGCTTTAAGAATTTCCAGGCCTCTTAGCTAACTTAGGAGGTAGTGCATGGTAGTGGATCTGGATACTTGAGAGACCGCCTTCTGCCAATTACCTCCCTGCGACCAATTAGATCACACAGATTGGGCCTCCTCCGTATTCCATCGGCCAGCCAGTGTCGGCTGGCAACCACAAGGAGGAGGGCCTACTCAGCAGTAGCCCCGACCCTTTGGAACGAGCTCCCCGTGGAGATTCGTACCCTCGCCACCGTCCAGGCCTTCCGCACAGCCTTGAAGAACTGGCTAGCCCGTCAGGCCTGGGGACAAGGATAGTTGCCCCTCCCGAATGATGAATGCATGTTGCCTATTGTTTTTACTACATGTGTCTTTGTTATTGTCTGCATTTCCCCCTCCCTGATTTTATGTGAGCCGCCCTGAGTCCCCTCAGGGAAAAGGGCGGCCTACAAATGTCAATAAAATCAAAAATCAAATCAAATCAAAATTGAGGAACTGTGCAGGTTGAATGAGCTTGCTAGCAATGTACAGTGCGTTATAAGCCAGTGATGGTTAACCTTTTCCAGCGCCAAATGCTGAAACTGGAGTGAGCGTGTGTGCACCCCAGAGTGCCAGAACCAGGAAGAAAGCAGCTGGCTGGTCCTCATGAACAGCGGCCAGATGCTCTTCTGGGTTCCATCCCACTATGTGTGCATGCATGTGCACCAGCTAGCTGCTCCCTTCTGGGTTCTGACGCACGCATGTGCACCAGGCAGCTGGCCTTCTGGGTTCCATCCTGCATATGTGTGCCGAATAACTGTCCTGGCATGCATGCGCACCAGCCAGCTGGTCTTCGTAAGACCAGCTGGCCAGCATGCATGCATGCACTGGAACCCAGAAGAGAGCAGTTGACCATTGTTCGTGTGCATGATGGAACCAGGAAGAGCATCTGGTGCACGTGCCCATAAAAGAGGGCGCTGCATGCCACCTCTGGTACATCAGCCAATATAAGCCAATATTTGCAAAGCAGTTGCAATATTCATAGGTTCTCCTGACCAAGCCCAACATATTTTTGTCTCTCTCTGAAGTAAGAACACTGTTTGAATTCCCTGGGCCATTCCATGACACGACACCCAATGATTTCTTTCCAGTTGCTGCATTCATTTGATGGTTTGTGCAAGACTAGCCTTTGAGTCTAGCAGTTTGATCACAGTCTTCTTTTATAGCAAAATGCAACAACGAAATATTTAGCTGAGTTCTTCATACCGGCTCTCTCCACCTTCCACCCATTTCCCTTCAGGTATTGTAATCGTAGGTGAGAAGGATCTTGGGAGAATGGGCCAGGAAATGCTGTCTAGGAGTGATCAGGTAAGAGACAGCATAGCTGGCAACTGGATACTGGACAGGATGAGAGGCTCAAGAGAGACCCTTCTCAGCTTCTCAGACTATAGAAGAAATGGAGGGAGAATTGCACTTTCAGACTAACATATAGCTTTACAACGAAGTAGAATTAGCTCATGTTTCCTGTCTCACCTGCCTAGAAAGGCAGCTAGGTATGACTTCACTTTGGACATCTGTGGTGGGAATAGCTGTTGCACTTTATAGACTCATTTGGATATAATCAGAGAAGCGTTTACTTCTCAATAAGCTTGCACAAGATGCTAATTTTACAGTAGATTTGGTTATTGGAAACTGCGTTCAATCAACATCCATGATGCTGGACTGTTTGGATAGGCTGTTATCAGCGCATTAGCATTTTGCATGCAAGCTTGGCGTCTGATATGTAGGCACATACAGTCATACAGGCACACACCATTTTTACAAACGAGGTGTGAAATAAAATAAGTCTTTATTAACAGGCAACAGCAATGAACAAGTTCAGAACACGGACAGCGCCCGGGCCGCCTGACAGCTATTTATATTTGACAGCTGTCAGGCGGCTGGCCAATCGGCAGCCAGTGATTTTCCCGCCAGCCAGCTGGCGCGCCCGGGCCAATCAGGAGCCTTCGACTCTGGCCCCGCCTGCCGGCTGCGTCGAGAGGACGCAACAACCATCATACAGATTGATACATCAGTAACAATCCTTCTCCCACGCCTTGAAATTTATTTGAAACTCCTTCCACTTTTGGAGGATTTGCAGTGAACTGCAGAAAGGTTATTTTCTGGCCTCTAGAGTTTATAGCCAGGGGTGTCAAACTCAAGGTCTGGGGGCTGAATCTGCCCCCCCCCCGGTTTTTAGATATGGCCCACGTGGCCGCCCTGGAAACGGCGAAGGACCGACCCGCAGTGCTTCCGCCAGCAAAAACGGTGTCCTGTTTTTGGCTGCCACAGCCTCCTGCAACCCTCTACCAGTGAAAACGGAGGTTGGGAGGGCGGAATGCCTGTTTTCGCTGGCTGAGCTTTCGTACCACCACAGGCGCTCCCGACACAAGTGATATTGAGCTGACCATGCCCAACCAGTCCATGTCCCCACCTGAGGTCAAACGCAACCCTGACGCGGCCCTCCATGAAATTGAGTTTGACACCCCCTTGCATGAAAGATCCTTCATTTCAAGGCATGTTACTGGCAGCCATCTTCTTCTATCTAAGAAAGGTTTAGTACCCTGTTGAAGGTAGACGGCACATGGGCTGGAAAAAACTAGATGGCAATTTTTTGCTGTTGGTCACCTGGTTTTTTGTAGCCCAAATCTGTTGTGACTACTTAATTGTAGTTTCTAAAATAATGGCCTTTAAAAAAAACAACAATGGGCCCCAAGATGATCTAATATCAGTAAACCAGTTTTATTGTCAAAAACAGGCCAAAAGTTAGCAATGTTTTCTTACAAATATCACATTTATGTTGAAGATCCAATCATGTAAGCTTCCCTAAACCGTGGTGGACTGTGTAAAATATAAATAACTAGCTAGATGTGATCGCAGCCATGGGGTTTTACATCTTTGTCTTTTAAAAGCAGATCTCCTCATCAATTGCCTGGGTGGCTCATAGCTACCTTGTTATAGTGAAACTGATTTCTACGTCACAGAGTTTTTTAGAGTTTGTTATGTTATGGTGCCATCTACTGATTTCTTATTAAATGCTTTTAGAAAACTCAAGGGAGAGTAAAGATAGCAAAAAAATAAAATAACTTAATGACGGTCCTCTAGTTACTGTACCTTTCACAGCTGAATAACGGTATATAAGTATTAATAAACTTTATATCCCAGCACATAGTATATAAATCTTACTTATATGCACATGTGGACATACGGTATATTCACAACACAGAAATGCATCAGCTGTATTCCTTCTCTGCCCCTGTCTTTCTGTGTGGCTACTTTATTCTGTATCTGGCGGTATCTGTGTAGGTAGTTGATTGTGCTGGACTCATCCCTCATATTAAATCATAATTTGGTTTATTTGTTTGGGGTTTAACATATAGTCACCGTGGTTTGTGAGTTATGCTTTATTGTGATCTAATGAAGGAAATCATGAGATGCAAGTGGTGCTCAATTTAAGACTGTAACTACGACATCAGTTCTAAGCCATCATGGTCGTAAAGCCACATAACTAGACCTCTTTTGCAGTGGTCATTGAGCGAATACTGTGGTTGTTAAGTAAATCCATTGTTTCCTTTGGGGCAGTTTTTCCTAAACATCCATTTCCAGAAAAAAATGTCATAAATCGCAGTCATAAGATTGCAGGGCCCTGCAAATAGCTATAAATGAGGGCCCGTTGGTGAGCATCCATAATGTGGTCATGTGACCCCTGGGGGGGGGGAAGATACTGGAACTTTGAATCCAGGTCATAAGTAGATTTTTCGGGGTCTGTCGTAACTTCAAACAATTGCTAAGTAACCAGTCGGAAGTTGAAGATCCATAGTACAATGAGCATATCGGTCTCTGTAGGTAACTTGTGTGTGTCTGTTGTGTATACAACAGATGAATGTTTTATGTGGGCACCTATACATTCACATATTTTTCCTTCCCTACATTCAAGAAACTAAAAAGGATTGATTTAATTACCATTTTCTAACCTGGAATCTGATGGTCTGCTCAAAGAGGTTCTCGCCTTGAGGTGTGGAAATTTGGAAGGTGCTCAAAGAGGCTTTTACTGTGAATTCTAGGAGAAGTCATTATGAATGACACATTACTCTCTACAGATTCCAGAATGCTGTTTTTAGGTAACACAGTGTTGGCATTATTTAAAGCTGTCCTGTGACTGTCTCATCTCATCTTATTCCATTCAAGCAATAAGACAATGTCTAAAAACTTGACAGGACTGACAGTGACTTTCCTAAAGTTGAGATAAGAAGTCCTAAGTAAGGGACATATTTTCCCCAGGAACCCACAAGTGAATCCAGTTGTGAACAATCTCAAAACCTTGAGCCTGGACCAGTGTGGATTCTCTTTTGATAGGCTGTTCATGCAGCGTAGCCTTCCATTTAACTTACATTTTAACAATTTATTGTGTACTTTAAGTTTTGTTAGCCGTCGTCTTTAAAACAAAAAACAGGTTATAAATCAAATATATCACTACATAAGAGGTGAGGAGGGAACTTCAATCAGTTAAAATATTCCTTGGATACAAAGTGGCATCCGAAAGTAATAAACTGCTTATGTTGGATGAGGTGGGCGCCCTTTATTTCAAATTGATAAACCTATGTTAGTATTTTTAACGTGTATGGACAGAGCTGGACCTGGTTCCCATTAAACCCACAAAGGTATGATGTGAGATTGAGGTCTGCTTATGTTGGAGTTAACTTATTGAATCACAGAGTCTCTAGTCTGAGAGCATCTCATCTTAACAACTATGTCTCGCTCCAAGAGCTCGAAGGAAGGTTTCCCTCTGTTGTATCGAAGCTACAATATCATCTTGCATGTCATGTCATTGTCATGTAATAATGTGGATTAAGCACATTAATTACATTTTATATAGTAAGATTGGCCAATGCAGAATACTGGGAAACACTACCCTTTAGTTCATGTGTATAGATTTCAAATAAAATAAATAAATGCATGTATTCATGTCTCCTTTTTCCTCCTTCTTAGGCCAATCAACAACACCACAAACATCTATTCTGAAAGAAACAAATGGTAAGCAGTACGTGTATTTAATTTGTTTTTGTGAAATCTTTGGTTTTTTCATGGGATATGATCTTATGCCACAATAGCCATTCATCAGCAACTTCCTCATAAGCATCCTTCCTTGCTAAGAAATGAGGGCAATGGGATGGAGATGCATTATTGCACTTTTGAAATCAAGTTGCTATAAAGTGACCAAAAACAGAAGAGATTTGCATTCTATCCATAATTGATTTCGTAACATTATCCAATGGTGCTAACCTTTGAGCAGTGTGGTGGCCTAGAGGTTAGGACGCTTGCCTCACAATCAGGAGGCTGAGAGTTCGATCCTGGGCAGAGGCAGATGTTTCTCTATCAGGACCCAAAGAGAAAGTATCTGCTGTGAACTCCATGTAGGCATCAGGAAGGGCATCTGGCCAGCACTTGGCACCACTCAGTGGCCCCAACTCCACTCTGATGCAAGGGATTACAGGATTGCAAAAAGGAAAAAAAAATGGTACTAACCTTTAATGGTTTTAACATTTACATTGGTCTCTCCACATTTTTGGGAAGTATTTGTTTAGTTTGGCTTTCCTCGTTTCCTCTGGTGGTGTTAATTTAATTCTGTTGTAGTACTTATGGGTTTATTTGCCCAGTTGTCCCATTGCCAAAGAGCCGAGGTGGCGCAGTGGTTAGGGTGCAGTACTGCAGGCCACTTCAGCTGACTGTTATCTGCAGTTCAGCGGTTCTAATCTCACCGGCTCAAGGTTGACTCAGCCTTCCATCCTTCCGAGGTGGGTGAAATGAGGACCCAGACTGTGGGGGCGATAGGCTGACTCTGTAAACCGCTTAGAGAGGGCTGAAAGCCCTATGAAGCGGTATATAAGTCTAACTGCTATTGCTATTGCTATTGCTAAAATAGAAAAGCAAAAATGGACAATGCCACCCTCTAGGGATTTCTGTGCCAGAGTTCCAAATAGCATCCTCAATCAAATAAGAGTCCGAAACTAAGTATTCCTCTAAGTTCCAATTTATTAAAGAAGCCATGTTGGCACATCTGGGAAAACCCAAATCTGAAAGCTTCCAGGTTTCCCCCTCCAGTTGAAAGTTCAAGATCCTGCCCCAGTACCCACGTGTCCATCACATGGTCCAATCAGTCACTGTCCAGAGGAAGATTCCTCCCAGTCATGCCACTCCAGCTGCAGGGGCAAGGTGACCTTGACTCACTGAGGAAGAATGTTATTTTGACTACATCCCTCCCATGCTCCATACAATCCCCCCTCACTTTCCCACAGTAGAATATGTGGCAGGCTTGAGGCCCACTGTAAAAGATGCTTCCAAGCTTGACACTCTGATTTATAAAAAAACAACTTCAAGGTGAGATTTTCTGTTCTTTCTCTGAAATGCACTTTTCCATCTTAGCTCATCTCAAGTGTTCTTATCTATTTAAACTAGTTTGCTGTGGATGGCTTGGTGTATAAGTGTGTTCACAAATGTACACTCACATACACTTATACCCAAGAGTGTAGATATTTGTGGGTGTGGGTGTGCGTGCATGTGAGCCCCAGAAGACCCACTCACAGAAGAGAAAATAATTCACAATTATTATTATTTTTGGGGGGAGAGGGAGAGAATAATGGCAAGGCACAGCAGCAGAGACCTTGTCCAATGGCGGATGTGGTAGCTTATCATTTGATATCTGTGCATATCTTGCAAGCTGTGGGAAGCGTATCTCAGCCTGCAAAAGATTTTCTTAAAATGATTTCATCAAACTTGCTGAGCATAGTTGCATAGGTGCAACTGAGATGTGTGACTATGCTTTATGTTCAGGGGTGGGATCTTACCGGTTAAACAACTGGTTTGCTGAGTGTGCACTGATCTTCGACCGAACCGGTAGAATCCCTCCCTATGTTTGTATCTTATACTTTTACTGGTTTTGCAAACTGCACTCAGAAATGTGGTTGCTGAATGATACGCTAACAGTATAAATGAATGCTGTCCTTTCTCTCTGACATATGTTTAAACAATTTCTTTCCATGCGGCAAGTACTGAAAAATTTACCTCAGTTACTTATGTTCTAATTGTTTTTACTACCTTTTGGGGTGATTTTCATGACTTTCTGATCAGTGAAGCTCGTCTTATTTTAATTTAATATATTTAATATGTTGCAACTTCCAGAACGCTTTTTCAAAAATAATAACAATATAATTGAAGAATTAGAAGGGTTAAAAGTGCTAAAAGTGCACATTGCGGCTACAATAACCCTTATCAGAAAATCAGTGTTGTGTTCTTCTAAAGTGTAATTTGTATTTAAACGTTTAACTGCCTTTAACAGAGGCAGAATTGCTAAATTTAAGGAAGGAAGTGATATTAGAGTAATGAAATGAGGAATGGGTGAGTAGACCTGTGTTTTGCAATGTTTAATTATAAAACGCCTGAGAAATGGTCTCAGGTCATTACAGGTAGTCCTCGATTTATGACCACGATGGAGCACAAAGGTTATGTTGTTAAGTGAGATATTTATTGAGTTTCCCCCCTCCATTTTACAACCTTTTTTTTGTCACCGTTGTTAAATGAATTACTGCAGTAGTTAAGTTAGTAACCCAGTCGTTAAGTGATTCACATGCATCTGAATTTTGATCACATGATCCTGGGGATGCTGCAAAGAACATAACTGTGGAAAACAGCCATAAGTCACTTCATTTAGTGTCATTGTAACTTTGAATGGCCATTAAATGAGCTTGTGCTCAATCCCGATAGACTGAGTGGCTTTGGATGCTGCCCCCGAAGCTTAGACAGTCTATCCTTAACCCTGGGGGGTGAAAATTTACGCCCCTCAGAGAGGGTCCACAATTTGGGGGTCCTCCTGGATTCGTAGCTGAAACTGGAACATCCTCTGTCGGCTGTGACCAGGGGGGCCTTTGCCCAGGTTCGCCTGGTGCACCAATTGCGGCCCTATTTGGATCAGGAGGCACTTCAAACGGTTACTCACGCCCTTGTCACCTCAAGGCTGGATTATTGCAACGCGCTCTACATGGGGCTACCCTTGAAAAGCGTTCGGAGACTGCAGCTAGTCCAGAATGCGGCCGCGCGAGGTACACCCACATTACACCTGTCCTCCGCGAGCTGCACTGGCTTCCAATTGGTCTCCGAACGCGCTTCAAGGTGTTGGTTATCACCTTTAAAGCCCTACATGGCTTAGGGCCAGCGTACCTTTGAGACCGCCTACTGCCACATACCTCCCAGCGGCCAGTAAGATCCCACAGATTGGGCCTCCTTCAGATGCCGTCAGCCAGACAGTGTCGGCTGGCGGCTCCCCGGAGGAGAGCCTTCTCTGTGGCTGCTCCGACTCTTTGGAATCAGCTACCCCCAGAGATCCGGAACCTTACCCACTCTCATGGCCTTCAGGAAAGCTGTAAAAACCTGGCTGTTCCAGCAGGCCTGGGGCTGTTGACCTCATTGTTGAGGTCCAGCCCCGATTAGAATGAATGCATGTGGTTTTGTGATTTTAAACTGTCTTTTTTTCTTTTTTTCTCTTTCTTTTTCTTCTTTTTTTTGGAAACCGTCCGGAGTTCTTCGGGATATAAATTTTGATAATTAAATTAAATTAAATTGTAAATTGAGGACTACCTGTACTGTGTTTCATACATTTCTGAGTGAGCCAAATCGATTTGGGGGATTTTTTAAATTAATTTTTTTCCTTATCTGCCCTCCGTAGGAAAAACAACTCCTGGCTTTTCATTGACACCTTCACGCACCACTCCATTCTCACCTGCAAGCACCTTCGAAGCAAAGCCTGGTTCTCCAACCAGCGAAACAGTGCCTCCTCCTGTTTCTCAGGCCGTTAATTTTACTGAAACCTCTCTTAGCAAAGAGAGCGTGGCTTTTACTTCTACAACTGCTTCCCTCACTCTCACAGGTTTGCTTTAGCGATTCAGGCATAAGGAAACTAGGATAAACTGAGAATTTCGGGTCATAATGCCTTGTAAATATTGTCTGTTTGCAATGGGAAAGCTCCGTGTCTACGTTGCAAAGTTGAATCCCCATAGGGCTGGAGGCATTTCATTGGGATGCTGGATTGTACTAAGTTACAATTCAGGAATACAGGTAATGGTGACAGTTCTGCTGCTCTCTGCCTGGAATGGTCAGTCCCTACGTCAGCTTCCCCCAACCTGGCATCTTTCTGATGTGTTAGGCCATGGGTGTCAAACTTGTGCCATCACGTAATTTTCATGATGTTTTTCCCATTTGCGGAGCCGGGGTGGGCATAGCCTGCACATGACCAGCTGGGGTGGGTGTGCCCTGCCCATGGGCCATCAGTTTGACACTCCTATGTTAGACCCAAAGCTCTCCAAATTCTCCTAGACAGAGACTGATACACTGAGAACGCTGGGAACTATTCTCCCAACCCATCTGGGTGGCATCAGGCTAGCAAAGGTTGTTTATACATGTAGCTAGACAATAAGTTGTATACCTCCCAACGACCAACAAGATCTCACAGGTTGGGCCTCCTCCGGGTGCCGTCGGCCGGACAATGCCGGCTGGCGGCCCCTCGGGGGAGGGCCTTCTCTGTAGCTGCGCCGACCTGTGGAACGATCTACCCATAGAGATCCAGACCCTTCCCACTCTCTCGGCCTTCCGAAAAGCCACCAAAACCTGGCTGTTACGGCAGGCCTGTGGCTGTTGATTAATGTCCAGCCCCACTTAGACAGAATGGATGATATGTAATTTTAACAACTGTATTTTTATTCTTAAATTTTAAATGTTTTTTTATCTTGCTCTGTAAGCCACCCAGAGTCCCACGGGATTGGGCGGCATACAAATTTTATTAAATTTCAAATTTTAAGTAGGAAATGAGGCAGAAGCTCTTTCTAGAGTGCCTGAGAGATAAATACACGGAAAAGTGTGAAAAGTGACGCATCTCATCAAGGCACAAGCTGGACTTAAGTCTACTTTTTTTTATGCACCAGCAAAGGCTGAACCTCTAGGGAGACTTCAACTAGCCTTAGCTGTCAAGCAATAGTCAGAATTACCTTCTCCTCCTCCTGCTGAAAATTTTGAGATTCAGGAATGTTGACCCCATTTGCTTAGTGTGGCAATAAGTGAAACAATTAGTGGGACACCTGGGCTATGACTATGCGCTAAGACAGGGGCGTTGAACTTGTGGCCCATGGGCCGGATGTGTCACACGCTGGACACGCCCACCCCTGGTTTAGCGAAGGGGGGAAAAGTCAAGCTACATCACATGATGACAATGTGACACACTGTTTGACATCTCTGCACTAAGATAACCACATAATGGATACTAGGATGCTTGGGCCAATATGCAACATTATGTATCTGACTCAGAGCGAGATGGACAGTACCTAAATTTGTCAAATAAATCAAATGTTAACATAGAATTAAGATGTTGAAGGTCAACTTCTGTTTGTTTGGGGGGAGGGGGGGCTTCCACAAGCCGAGGCATAAGTCACAGGACATTGATCATCTGAATAATGTAGCATCTTCCTTTTTTCGCAAAATTGCAAGAGAGCAATGTTTCAACGAATTGTGTAGTTACGAAGGCTTGGCAAAGTCCCTTTGACTTCAGTGAGACTTACTCTCAGATAAGTATGCACCGCAACCTTCTTCAGCCTGACCCTTCTTCTGATGTGCTGGACTCCAACTCCCAGGATGCTTAGTAATCTATACTTTAACAATGCAGGCTGGGGGAATTATGGGAGTTGGTCCACTATATCTGGAGAGCATCACATTGGGAAATGTATAAGACTGCTGCCTGATTAAGTTGTGACAGTCTGATAGACAAATTATGTGCTATGACCATGGAAAGCAGGGCCTCTCAATCTGTGGATTAAACCCCCTGGAAGCTTCAAGCAACTTGTGTGTGTGTGTTTGTGTGTGTCACTGTGGGTACATATCTATGTGAGATGAAAAACTTGATTGGACTGATGCAGGAAGAGTAAACATGCTGTGAAAACATGTTCTGGGTTTGGGTCCTTCTTCTGTCTGCAAAACCTAAAGTGAGTAGCTACAATACCACAAAGTTTCACAACCCTTATGATATTTAGATTAGCATATTAATAGATTAGATATAGATTAGCAGTAGTATATTTATTATGATCAGTGATCAGTATTTTTTTTTTGTAAAGACGTTACAAGAGTCATAGAAAATGTTGAGATGTTTAATAGGAATAAATAAATAAAAACATTATAAATAGTAAAAGAATAGTAAAAGTCTAAACCCTTCAAAATAGTTGAAAGAGCTTAACAACATAAATGGCATATTATTTCTTGTCCAACCCTAACATCAGTGCGATTGGTAATTTTTTTAAGGAAAAGTTTTATAAATTAGCATAGGATATCGTAGTACTAGGAAGTTAGAAAATTACTGGTTCAGTAGTGTTGAAATCAATGTATTATTACATTCAAAGTGTACTGAATTCAACAATTAATATGGGTTGCACAATCAGTGTAAAAACGTTATAGCATGTAAATATCTTTTCTAAAATCTTCATGACTGCTCTATCAAATTTGCGACATTTTTCTTAATAGCTTGTTCCTTTATAGCAAGCCATGGGGTGAAAAAAAAGGGGCTAATTTGGCCCTAATCTGATTACCATCATGGTAGACCATTGTTCATCATTACCTCTGATACAACCCCTGCGAGGTGTCATAATCTCCAATTAAGTAGAAGGATTTCACCTTAAATTAACATTAGTTGTGCTCATGTTTGTTCAGAATGTAAGCTCTGTCATTGTGTAATAGACTGTTGTAGCATGTAATACTACATAATGTGTAGTAGAAAAATTATATTTTTCCTTACTTTTGATTTGGAAAAGCAACACGGCAACTTTCCTTTCAGCTTTGAAATTATTTCCCTGGATGGGAAATATATTAGCAGTCATTTCTGGATGTGATGCTAACATTCTGTTTATTTCTTGGCAGATGACGGGAGTACTCCCTTTACTCCAACCACTGGCACCGCAACAAACATCTCTTCAGCTCTCCCAAACACCACCTCAATAGGTGACAAACCTGCACCCATTTACTTACTGCGCATGCAAAGGTTTAAATACAAACCACACTTTAATCTTAAAGTGTGGTTTGATCCTATGAACATTTGTTGAAAATGTTTTTCGTAGAAGTCAACTGAATTGAATGGTTAATGAAGAAACTGTTTCTGAATTGTGCACTCAGCCCCATAATCTGAATGAAGAGCTAAAATTCATAAAGTAGTTGATTCGGGGGCTGTTGTTGTTGTTGTTGTTTTGTCTCTTTGAGTCAGTGTTGACTCCTGGACAGATCACCGGAGCTTGTTTGGCAAGATTTTCCGTAGTGGTTTCCCTTTGCCTTCTTTTTAGGGTAGTGAGAGAGTGACTGGCCCAAGGTCAAGCGGTTGGCTTTGTGCCTAAGGTAAGACTAGAACCGTTGGTTTCCTTGGCTTCTAGATTGGTGCCTCAACCACCACACCAAGTGAAACGTCTTCAAGGAAAAAGAAGATATTAAGGTTGCTCTCCCCTTTTCAAGCTCCCATCCTAACAAAACTTCATGCTTGCTCAACTGAGTACATAGACAACCATAACATCAATTATCAATTAAAAACTGAGAGCTTTACAAGCTTCCAAATATGTTTCCAGTACAGCCTTAAGATTGGAGGTTGGAGTAATGCATCTAAAATCTCCAATTAGCTTGAGCAATATTTCCATAGGATGATCTAATCCCATTGCTGCTATTCAACAGTCAGCAGAGTCAGTGGAAGAGGCCAGTTGACTATAAACTGGTCCACTATGATGTGCTCTTCAAGTTGCTGTGATCTGTAGATAATAATCCTGCTAAAAATTCTCAAACAGCACATGTATATGTAATATTGAATGACAGCTGGAGATGAATTGAGTTCTGTAGTATATTAGAATCTGCTGGTACAGCATACATTTTCCATTAAATTTGCAGATTACTCCCAGTCACTAAATAAAGATCATGGAGCTTTGTGATGTTTTGATGTCTGCCTTCCACTGTAATAGAAGGAGGTTTTAGGATGGTGCAGCATGTGGAATGCTGTTGCCTCTTGTGGCAAGGACAATGTTCTACTGTGCCACAACCTTAATGAAGATTCTGAGCATGTTTAATTTCCCCCATGTTAGAAAACTTTCTGAAAAAAAGAGGATGGTGGACATATTATTTATTATCTGGCTCCCATTCAATCTTGCATGCAAGGTAATTAAATTCAGCTATGATGTATGTTTGGCAAAAGGTTTCCTGAAATTTGCATAAGGCAAGTTTACAATATGGTTACTCTTGATAAGCTTGTTGGTGTAGCGTTTTGGGTAAATTACCCAGTTATAGGAAGTCCTTGCCTTAATGACAATTTGTTTAACAATGGTTCAAAATTATAAGTCTCATAAAAAGCGACTTATGTCATGCACCCACCCTTATGACTGTCACACCTTCCCCTGCAGTCACACGATCATAATTTGGGCACTTGGCAACTGACTCTCTTTGCAACCAGTTGCAATGTCTGTGGCCATGTTACCACAATATGCAAGCTTCTTTTTTGCCAGTTTCTTACCAATTATGGCAAAAAAATCCACCTTAGGGAAGCTGTGACCACTTTACTCTCTTCCCAACACCGTAACAATTTCATAAAATTGGTTCTGTTCATGGAGTGACTCAATTCGATCGTAGTGACTTACAAGAGAAATTACATTCCCAATTCTGGTGGTAAACTGAAGATTATCTGCATTTACATTTAATTGCTGTGAAGCTGTTGAAAACTCTGCAACTGATTGGAGCAGTCCAACTAACCATATCCAATATAAGGATCTGGGGATGTCTGATATAGCCAAGAATTGCTGAGGTGCCTATTAAAACTTCAGGTTTAGATTATATCCTGAAATTAATGCCTGCTGAGGTCTGATGTCATTTCAGCATGGTTTATGAGCCACACGCCAAATATAGCAAGATACTGAATATCCAATTATTGTTTTGATGAAATTATGAAATAATTCTATTAAGCAATGGAACACATTATGTAATCTTCATCATCTCAACCAGAACACAGTGAACTAATGTAGATGAATATGTAAATATTAAATAATTTTTTTTTCACTTAGAGGCATTTGTTACAATTGACTTTCTCTTATTTTTGTTTTTTTTTTCCTTTGCAGACCATAGTAAGATTTGTGGTAAGTTTTTATTATATTATTCCCCACCATTCGGTCAGAAATGAAGAAGCTTCTTGATGAGAAGTGAAATGTTTTCCAAGGAAAAAATAACAACAAAAATCCAGTTCTTCTTTGAAAAGTGCCTTTGGGAGACAATTTGAAGTGTGGGTGTTGACTTTAGAGCCATGCATGGCTGTGGGACGGAATAATTGAAGGACCGTATTGCCTGCTACAAAGAAGATGGTTTCTCAGATCAGCAGAATAGATCCTTTTAGATGAAGTTCTGGTATTAGGTATTCCTTTCTGCTTGAGGCTCCCAACATTTCCCCAGGAATGTCTATTTGGTCTGCACTCTTTCAATAATTAGGAAAATGGCAAAAAATAAAAAAAACCCGAAATTTCCACACATTTTTTCCCCAAGCATTTAATTGTCAACTGGTTTTAATGAGACTGGTTTTAATTTAATTATGACTGAATTAATTTCTTTTGCTTTTTAATACTTTTTCATTCTTGAAAAACAACAATAAAATGCTTATATAAACGTGAAAACAGAGTACAGATTTCGATTTAATAAAATAAAAGTGAGCCCTGGATAAGCCACATTCGACAACGCCACTCTAATAGCATCAGCTTCAATCTCGGGCAGCGATTCTCAACCTTGAAAACCTGTGTGGATTACAACTGCCTGAATTCTCAGCTAAACATACTGGGGAATTCTGGGTTCTGAGTTCAAGCCCAGACATCTTAAAATAGCCAAAGTTGAGAAACTCTGTTCTAGAATGAAAAAGTTGCTGATCTACCCCTCTATCTTCTACTTCCTGGAGGATAGAGTATCAAAACTATGTAAGGTAAGTGTCTGTCCGTTTGAGAATGAAAATATCCAGAAAAGGTCATTTGGAAGCATAATTTAAGAGTTTGGATCTGTTAGCCTCTGTTGAAGTCAACGATATGTTGTATGGTCCAGTAGTGGGTTTCAGCTCCCATTGCAACTGGCACGCTGCAACGGGAGCCGGGCGTGCACCACGGGCACATGCGCTGCGCATGTATGTGCCCAGCGGAGCATTGCACAGGCACCGTATGCTGTGCGCACCTGCGCAGATGGCCTGTTTCCTTCAAATACAGGTAAGGAACGAGGGTAGGCGGGTGGGCCCTCCAAAGCACCACTCCGATACGGTGGCTGCTGCTTCCGGCAGGCACCGGTATGCGTGTACCGGGGCGTACCGCCTGCAACCCACCACTGGTGTGGTCTCAGAGATAGCTTTGTCCCATCATCGTTAATGCTTGAACCGATAAGATGCAAGGGAAAAAAAATGGCTGTTTCCCACCCCACCCCCCTAAAGAATTAAATCTAACTATAAGAACTAGTTAAGCCAAATTTCCGTAATTTATTTTTAATCACTACTTAAGCAGTGTAGGAAAACCTAATCCAGATTGAGTAAACACATCAAGGACCTTGAAGAATGATTTGAGGTGGCTTTATAAATCTAACCAGAAAAATGTAGATTACACTGATTCTAGAGGCTTTGTGGAGCCGAGGTGGCGCAGTAGTTAAATGCAGCACTGCAGGCTACTTCAGCTGACTGCAGTTCTGCAGTTCAGCGGTTCAAATCTCACCAGCTCAAGGTTGACTCAGCCTTCCATCCTTCCGAGGTGGGTAAAATGAGGACCCAGATTGTGGGGGAAATATGCCGACTCTGTAAACTGCTTAGAGAGGGCTGAAAGCCCTATGAAGCGGTATATAAGTCTAACTGCTATTGCTATTGCTATTTGTATTTTTAAACGAGTAGAGTCACTGCCACAGAGCAGACTTCGACTCTTCTGGGTACTGAGGACCGTAGTTTAATGAATACAGGAATAAAATTGTAACCTTATGATTTACATACATTTGTGGCCTTCTGTGGATTTAGTTCTTTTATTTTAAAGTTTCAGAATGATTACAGCCAACTTTGATTTGTTCTTTTGTCTTATAGACGCTATTCAGCATTCTGTGAACTTTGCAGAGGACCGTCGTGATGCAAATCTTACGTTTAATGGATCATTAGATTTGCTGGACGTTACCTGCCGTCATTGTGATTGGAAAAAAAAGACCAATACTTTATCTGATCTGACAGAATGCAAAACCTATAACATAACAGCAAGGTTCAGCAAAGATTGCGAGAAAGATTTTTCCATTGATGTTAACATTTCTGGTAATTATAATTCATTAAAACAAAATCCCCATGATTGTTCTTAAGTGATGTTTTCCGTACTCTGTTAAACCCTGCCTTAAACATCATTTTTGGGTGGTAGGTAAATCCTAATGTGCTTCTTACCAATACATAGTACAAATTGATCACATTTAGCTAAATGAGATGGACTGAATAGACCTGCTTTAATGCTGTGGAAACCAGACAGATGAGTTGCTTAACAGTCATGTGGGATTCATGTACCAGTGGCAATTGTAAATGTCAACATTGCCATTGAAAGTCAGCACTACCATGTGGCGTCATGCTTTACAACTGCATCAGTGGTTCCCAAACTTGGCAACTTTAAGACTTGTGGACTTCAACTCCCAGAATTCTGGGAGTTGAAGTCCACAAGTCTTAAAGTTGCCAAGTTTGGGAACCACTGACTTAGGCAACCTGAATTTATCTTTACTTTGACTATCAGAACTTTCAAAATTATGTTTCCATCCTTACTAGCCCTAAAGATGCCTTCCTGAAATCCTAGTGGCTCTTGAGTTTGCCAGGTAGGTGGAGCTGGTAGTAACTCACCAGAAAGCTATTTTCTGATGAGGAAACACTCCTTTCTTGTTTGACATGATCTCAAGATCTCAAGTGTTACCAAGCATCACTCCCCCTTGAAAGGATATTTGTGCAATAAATCTAAAATAGGAATGGCTGGAGCATTTTGCTTCTCAAAGGTAAAGCTGAAGATTTAGCAATCTTCAGAGAATTTATCCAGGAATTCCCATTTCACAGCTGAAAGACAGAAACTGGTTTCACTTGCTAGACCTGCTTTCCTCATCCCAGCTTGCATCCCAGCTTCCTAGAAACTCTGGTTGGTAGGCAGGTGAAGATTTCAGTGCGAGAAACATGGGAGAAACTAAGAGAACTCTGGGTGGGAATTATTTATTTATTTATTTGTTTATTTATTTATTTATTTATCTTGTATGCCGCCCACTCCCGGAGGACTCCGGGCGGCTCACAAAAGACAAGGGAAAGGGGGGAACGAGACAAAGGCAACATATTAAAAACAAAACCAACATTCACAATTTCCGTGGAGGTAGATGCTTCTCAGCTCCCCCCGGCCTGCTGGAGCAGCCAGGACTTGGTGGCTTTGCGGAAGGCCGGGAGGGTAGTAAGGATCCGGATCTCAACAGGGAGCTCGTTCCAGAGGGCCGGAGCTGCAACAGAGAAGGCTCTCACCCGGGGCGTCGCCAGCCGACATTGGCTGGCGGATGGAATCCGGAGGAGACCTAACCTGTGTGATCGAATCGGTCTATGGGAGGTAATCGGCAGGAGGCGGTCTCTCAGGTACCCAGGTCCGATGCCATGTAGGGCTTTATAGGTAGCGACCAGCACCTTGAAGCGGATTCCGAGACTAATAGGTAGCCAGTGCAGCTCGCAGAGGATAGGTGTAACGTGGGTGTACCTTGGTGCACCCACAATCGCAATGCAATGGCATTTTATACTTCAGTCCCATTGGGAGAGGTAAGCCAGGCCCATCAGACCATGGAAGAAAAAGAGCTTCCAATGTTGTGATCGAAATGTGAGAAAAGATTCTTTGAAATGATTAATAAGGAGCTGCTCATTATCGCGATTACACTTCTACCTTTCTTTTTCCTCTCTTGTTTGAGAGGAAGAGCTGAGGTGGCGCAGTGGGTAGAGTGCAGCACTGCAGGCCACTTCAGCTGACTGCTAGTTCGGCAGTTCGGCGGTTCAAATCTCACCGGCTCAGGGTTGACTCAGCCTTCCATCCTTCCGAGGTGGGTAAAATGAGGACCCAGATTGTTGTTGGGGGCAATACGCTGACTCTGTAAACCGCTTAGAGAGGGCTGAAAGCCCTAGGAAGCGGTATATAAGTCTAATTGCTATTGCTATTGTTGAAAATTTCTTTCATATTTCATCCAGTGTACAGTTTTGTAACCCACATATTGTATGTAAATAAGGAGGTAATTTGCCAGCATTTTAAAAAAAAAACATGAAAAATATTTAAATGAATTCATTTTTCTCTCTCTCTTCCTCTGTTCCAGATAACAAGGCAATAAAATCAGTCTTCAATGATACTACAATAACTTTATCTTGGGACACTGCTGATAATTGTTCATTGAACTATTCATACTGTTGCTTCCAAAATGGTAGGAGGTTTTTTTAAAAGCAATCAGTTGGCATTTGACCTAAAATTAATGGGAAAATCAAAAAGTACTTCACCTTAAAAAAGATAGAGCAATATTATAAAAATGTTTAAAGAATCCGAGTTTTGTGTATGTTCATATAAGAAGTCCTCATTAAGCAACAGACTTTGTGACCAGTCCTAACATTTATGACCTTCAAACATCTGTTAAGCAAAAGAAAGATGAAGAAAGATGGTTAAGCACAGCCTTGGTTTCACTTAGTGACTGCTTCATTTAACAATCAAATAGTGGGTCCCAATTATGGCCACTACATGAGGACTATCTGTAGTACTATTATTTATTATGTGAAATACAACCTTTTGGTAGATTGTCTTTAGAATTATTTCTATTCCATTGTAGATTTATTTATTTTTTCCTCCTTGGAATAGCAAATCATTTTTTCTTCTTTAAAAATCAAATCAAAACTCAGCAGACAAGTCAAAATTCTCAACCCCAGATATTCTTGAGCATTTAAATTTACAGAATTTTCAGCGATGCTTATATAGTTGGGAATTCTAGGAGTTGAAGTTTACACATTGGGAGGACAATTATATCTAGGCTTGGCAAGTATGGAAAATGTAAAATCTCCCAGATGGCCAGAATTACAGGGCAATATTGTTTTAAATTCCTTACAGGTCATACGTGTAGTCCCATTCAACATGACAAGAATAAGTATCAGTTTCAAGTGTTAGCCAACACAAACTACACATGCAATTCATCGATTGAAGTATCAAGATTTGTTGGCAAATCAGTATATGATATACGTAACATAAAAACGGACTATGGAAGTGAGTATCACACCGTGACTTTTAAATATTTTGTTACTTACTGCTTACTGAATTTCCCCAGAAACTTAATATTTCTGCATGTGTTTAAACAGGAAGAGATATTTATTGAGATCCTGGTAACTGATAATTAGTAAGATATATGATTATAATGTTAAATCAGCCAAGTTCATTATAAACAGCCAGGTCCACAGGGAAAATGGAGGCAGAGTTTTCAAGTGTGATCATTCTCCTCAACTTGCACTTTAGTCTTACTGGCCAACATCCGAATAATTTTAATGGAAACTAACTGAACTGATTCATGCCCTAAAAAGATTTTGTCAGAACTATTGGATCGGGCTCAAGGATCACACATCTCTGGTAGGATCTGCTTAGAATCCTGGGAGTGTTTCCATGCCATGAATGCTGTAGAGACATCATAGATACCTGGAAATGCATGGCTTTACTTTTGCCTGGCCAACTGCAGACCAACAAAGTTTTTTTAATTAAGTTGAAAAACTCCATAATTAAAGCTCTCTGACCGAAGCATCGGCTGGCTCTTTCATCTCATTATCACAGGATAATGAAATTAAAGAGAATGAATGCAAGATGAGATAGCCATTAAAGATAGGAATGGCAGCAGTTTGTGATTTCCTCCTTGTGTAGGTAACTGCTTCGAAATATTTACTTCTTTTCAAGACTAAAGAAATCATGCATATTAAGTGCGAATATGCATTCAACATTTAGTTTAGCCCAAAGCTTTTGAAACATTTATGTTCATGGTCAGCTAAAAGATGATGTATAATGCATAGAATCTTGCTAATTTTTTATTCCTTTCTTCAATTTTTTTTGTTTGGTGCAACAGTATAAATACTGTATGATTAGCTGATATTGAGAACATTAGTAATCTCGGGACTTTAGATTAGATTGTGAAAAGCCTGGAAAAATACAATGGGAACTCAATGCTATTACCGTATTTTTTGGAGTATAAGACACACCTTTTTTCCTCTAAAAAAAGGCTGAAAATCTGGGTGCGACTTATACACTGAATACAGCATTTTTTGCCTCCTGAAGCCCCGCCCCCTTCACCAAAATTGTTGTGCAGAGCCTTATGGCAGCTTTCAGAGAGCTCCTGGGGGCGGGGGGGGGCAGAAATGAGTGAAAACCAGGCTGTTTTTTGCTCAATTCTATCCCCCCAGCCCCCAGGAACAGTCTATAAGCCTCCATAAGGCTATGCATGCAATTTTTTTTTGACAGAAAATGGCCCATTTTATGAAACATGGGCCTGTTTTGGTGAAACATGGGCTTGTTTTTGCGAAAAAACGGGGCGTTTTGGGGAGGTTTGCAGAGTGCAAAAACTTTTTTTTCCCTTTCAGAAAGCTGTTAGAGGGATTGATGAGAATGACATTGGTCAAGTGCTCTGCCAGCAGAAACAATGTTTTAGGTGCTACAGGTTGTCAGCGATTTCCTTCTCCAGCACATGGATAAATACACCTGGAAACACCTACCTACCTTCTCTCTCTCTCTCTCTCTCTCTCTCTCTCTCTCTCTCTCTCTCTACCTACCTACCTACCTACCTACCTACCTACCTACTATATTTCTTTCTCTCTCCCCCTCTATCTACTATACACCTACCTACCTATTCTCTCTCTCTCCCCTACCTATCTACTGTATTTTTCTCTCTCTATCCCTCTACCAACCAACCTACCTACCTTCTCTCTCTCTCTCTCTCTCTCCCTATCTACTGTATTTCTATCTATCCATCCCTCTACCTACCTATCTACACACACTCTCTCTCCCTACCTACCTACTGTATTTCTCTCTCTCTATTATCTATCTATCTACCTACCTACCTATCTACTGTATTTCTCTCTCTTTATCTCCCTCTCTCCCTCTATCTACCTACCTTTTAAAAATATGCCTCTTCAAAACCTGGGTGCATCTTATACTCTGGTGCATCTTATACTCTGAAAAATATGGTAATTGCTGCTGAGAAAATTAGATGGATATGTCCATAGCATCATAAGGAGTCAAGCTGAACTCGAAGGAGTCAAAACCTCAAATAACAAGAATATTGCACATTACGTGAAGAATGTGGGTCATTTGTATTTTGATTTTCCAAAATCTTCAATAAATTGCAGATTTTGTTGTTGTTATACATTCTCTCTCTCTCTCTCTCTCTCTCTCTCTCTCTCTCTCTCTCTCTCTCCCTCCCTCCCTCCCTCCCTCCCTCCCTCCCTCCCTCTCTCCCTCCCTCTCTCTCTCTCTCTCTCTCTTTACAAAGAGCACAGGATAATTAGTCATATTTACTTCCCGGATTTAGCATGGGATGTGTTGACTTTTCATCTCATCCAATCAGAAACCATTGGGAATGATTAACTGCTCTTATAGTCACCAGTAAAAAATGCAACCGATTAGAAATGATGAAAGTTTATGATTCATTGTTCTTGGCCTCAGCTGGCAGGAGATTCTAGAGACCAATGTGTGATTTTTAAAGATATGTATTTTGTGGAAAGAGGAATTTAGTATACTTACCTGCCACCCAACTCTCAACAGAGGCTATCACCATAATCTTATCGTGCACCTAAGGAATGAATATCACCGCTGGGGCAAGTAGAAGTTATAAAAGCAGAGCTGGAATTGAAGTGATAGGTCTATGTGGGTAGTTGACTAACTCAACATAGGACTGGCTGATCTTGTATTCTTATTCTGTTCGGAGTTGATAAACTTGTAAGACCTGAAATTCCTGACATTTTCTGGAAATACAGAATGTTGCACAAATACACAATGTACTGCTCGCCACTGATTCTATTTCCCTTCTGTAAAGCCATGGTAGTCATGGTTTATTTTGCTCATATTCTATTTATTGTTGTCATGTCCCAGAGATCGTTATTTTATCATTACTTGCTTTTCTGTTAATTTTTGTATCAGAGCCAGATACACCTGAAAACTGTTCACCAAAGTCAACTGAAGAAAGTATAAAGATTCATTGGAGGGCACCACAAAACGAGAGAAATGGCCCTATTCATGGTTATATAATCAATATAAGCAATACTGAAACTGGTGGTATGTATATATACTAATACTATTATTGCTACTGATATGTACTATTGGTATGTATTTCTAATTGTTTGAAAGCATCTACCCATGCATTTTCAGGATTTAAAAAAAAAAAGATTTTCAAAATTTTCTGGATGGATAATTGCAATTATCTTGATAAGTAGCAGCTCTTGTTCGTTTCTTCTCCTAGTAGTAGGTTTGCTCTATTAATCTCTGTTAATTTCAAGGATATTTTCAGAGTAGTTTTCTAATCTCTATCACTAACACTGAAAATAGTTTGATTTTGTATTGATTCCTCCATATGGAAGGAGTTCTCTTTTCAGTAGATCCCATGTATCTTGACAGTATTATCCCCATTTCAATTAGTAGACAGATGTGGTAGATATTGGTGGAGGACAGTGGTTACTCCTCAGCCACTCCTTCTGGACCTCAAATTATTCCCTCTGTCTTGGAAGGTGGGGCAGTAGATGCCACTCAACCAGTGCTACATCTCAGATATCTGAGGTGAGCCGAGGTGGTTAAATGCAGCACTGCAGGCTACTTCAGCTGACTGCAGTTCTGCAGTTTGGCTGTTCAAATCTCACCGGCTCAAGGTTGACTCAGCCTTCCATCCTTCCGAGGTGGGTAAAATGAGGACCCGGATTGTTGTTGGGGGCAATATGCTGACTCTGTAAACCGCTTAGAGAGGGCTGAAAGCCCTAGGAAGCGGTATATAAGTCTAACTGCTATTGCTATTGCTAAATATGAGAGAGAGATTATTTTAAACTACAAGTAAAGTTCTATCATATAGACCGATATAGAAATAAAGGAAAATCCATATTTTAGCTAGGAGTTCAGCAAAGAGAAAGAACAGGAAATTATCTATCCATCCATTCATCCTCCTATCCACCCATCCTTCTATCTATCCACCCATCCTTCTATCTATCCACCCACCCACCCATCTATTTATCTATCCATCCGTCCTTGCATCCATCCACCTATCTTTCACCTCCACTTGGGAGACTTTTTCCCATGTCAGAATCACCAAAGTGCTTCTGTAGCAAAAGGATTTGCCAGTGAGAAGACCATTGCTCAGGGACACCCATTTGGGAGCACTTTTTGTATCCCCGTGAAGTTGCTCACTGCAGTAGCACCCATTAATTTAGTCATGGTTGCCCACTTTCAAACTGCTGGGTTGGCAGGAGGAAGAGTGTGTGATGGAAGCACCCCCCATCCACTGCACCAATGAGCCTGCCAATCGTCAGCCCGGAGTGCTAACCTGATGAGCCTCATGAGTTTTTTAGGAGACTAATTTCCCCAATTAGATAGACAGACAGATGATAGATGGAGCATCTTCCAAATTCCAGCATTAATACCAATAATAATTGTCCCAATGTTTACACACATTTGAAGTGAACAATGTATTATTACCGGGGGAGGGGGGGAATCTTGTAAACTACAATAAATATTCTGAGGTAAAAATCAATAAAGGGTAAATTAATCGAAGCAAAATATTATGCTTATTTTAAAAAGTATATTAGAGAAAAGTGTATATATTTGTAAAAACAATGTTCGTAAATGCATTGTTAAATAAAATTGTGCAATAATTGTGCAATACACAAAACTGCAAATGAAATGGATATGTTTGGAAAAAATATACATAAAATACATAAAAAGTTTAAACTTAAAAAATGGATCTCAGTTTGATGAATGAAAGTTGCTGCATTCACAAAAAACAAGAAATCAAATCTGATATATTCATTCATCCATCTATATTTTGGCAAACTTAATGGGAGATTGGTTTCCTTCTATGAAAATCAGTACCAATAATTATTTCTGAAATTGTGTCTCTGCATCAACATTATTTATATTTGAACGTATTTATGCTTTTAACATTTCCAGAAAAACTGCCACATGGGATAGCAAAAAACAGCATGGAATATAATAGGACTGGTTTAAAACCTTTCACAGAATATACAGTGATGGTACAAGCATACACAGAGACAGAAAACAGCACACTCAAGGGGGATGAATGTATTAAGAATATTTGGACTCAGTCAACAAGTAAGTTGTGAATATTTAATTGTGAATATTTAATTTCATTGTGAAAATATAATTATGGGGTAAGGTTATAACCACAATTATTATTATACAATTGTATCACAGCGGCCAGTTGTTTCGCCGGATTTGGCATTGGTTACTAGTCAGGCCCCACCCAGGGGCCTAGGATGTCGTAACGTATTTTCGTAATATGCGTGCAGATCCAAGCAGTGCGGCTTTTTGCATTTGACTGATGGGGATTTTGTCAATTTTTAACTGTTTCAAATGTAATTCCAGTGCTTTTGGAATAGCACCCAGTGTGCCGATTACCACTGGAATTACCACTGCTGGTTTGTGCCATAATCGTTGAATTTCTATTTTTAAGTCCTGGTATTTCGCGATTTTTTCATATTCCTTCTATCACCTGGTATTGCAATGTCTATGATTGTGACCTTATTTTTCTCAACCAGTGTGATGTCTGGTGTATTATGCACCAGTATTTTGTCCGTTTGTATGCGAAAATCCCACAAGATCTTGACCATCTGATTTTCGGTGACTTTTTCAGGCTGATGTTCCCACCAGTTTGTTGCTGTTTTAATATTATAATTTTTGCACAAATTCCAATGGATCATTTGTGCTACTGAATTGTGCCGCAATTTATAATCAGTCTGCGCAATTCTTTTACAGCAGCTGAGTATGTGATCAACAACCAACTCGGTTCTCCATTGTTTCATCGCCTTTTCAGTAAAGGATGTAATATTTTTGCTAATGCCAGTTGTTTCTAAGCATTTTATGATCCAACTATGTGGCAGTGAGTCGAATGCCTTTTTGTAATCAATCCAGACCATATTCAAGTTCGTTTTTCTGTTCTTACAATTTTCTAATATCATTTTATCAATTAGGAGCTGATCTTTTGTGCCCCTGCTCCTTCTTTTGTTGCCTTTTTGCGCTACTGGCAAGATGTTGTTTGTTTCCAAATAATCCATCATGTTATCTGCAATAATGCCTGTGAGTAATTTGAAGGTTGTTGGCAAGCATGTTATTGGTCTGTAGTTTTCAGGTGTTGTTCCTTTAGTTGCATCTTTCTGAATCAAGTATGTTTTTCCAGTTGTCAACCATTCATCAATTTGGCCCTTTTGTAAAATTTCATTCAGTTGCCTGGCCAATATTGCATGTAAACCGGTCAGATATTTGAGCCAGAAACCATTTTGTATGTTGCTGCTGATGCCAAAGATTTTCAGGCATTTCTTGATCCAGCTATGGGGAACTGAATCAAACGCTTTCTTATAGTCTATCCAAGCCATGAACAGGTTGGTTCGGCTTTTCTTTGAATTCTTTAGGATTAGTTTGTCAATCAGCAGTTGGTCCTTTGTTCCTCTTGAATTTTTGCAGCATCCTTTCTGTTTTACAGGAAGCAAATTATTTCTTTCCAAATATCCATAAATTTGGTTTGCAATGATACCAGTAAGGAGCTTGTATGTAGTTGGCAAACAGATGATTGGCCTATAGTTTCCAGGATCCTTTCCTTTTTCTTTATCTTTTTGGATCAAAAATGTCTTCCAGTTGTCATCCATTCATCATTTTCAGGTGTTTTTAAGATCTGGTTCATTTGGGCTGCCAATCTTTTGTGCACACTTGTAAGTACCTTTAAACCAGAAGCCATGTAACTCATCTGGTCCAGGCACACTCCAGTTCTTCACTTTTCTTGACTGTCTTTGCACCATTTCTTTTGTTATTTTCACACCTTCCATTTTATGCGCTTTAATAGAATCCTCAATCTGTTTGATCCATTTTGCATTTCTGTTGTGCTTCTTGTTGTTTTCCCACGAATTCTTCCAGAATTTCAGAGCTTTCTCTTTATCAGGCTTTTCATTTGTTGTTACTCCATCGCCACTTTCTAAGCTCTTATAAAACTGGTGCTGATTTGCTCTGAACTGTGAGTTTTCCTTGAATTGAGTTACTCGGTTTTCATACCTTTTAATCTTTTCAGCAACGGCAACAACCCTCTGCTTCAGCTCTTCAATTACTGTCGCAATCTCTTTATTCTCCAAATCGTACGTTGCTTCCAGGCTGCCTTTGACCTGCTTGTTCTTTAGATGACCTTGCCTTGGGTTCTTCAAGTTGCTCAAGTCTCCACGAAATTTTTTGATCTTCAATTCTTCAACTGAATTTTCCATTTAGGCTTCCTCTTCTTGCCTATTGTTGTTGTTGTTGTTGTTGTTGTTATTATTATTTACTTTATTCATTAAATATGAAACTCAGCCAACTGAACATTAAAAAATGCATTACAAATACCAGTGACTGGTGCTAATGGTTGATACGGTTTGCCGCCAGCGTCCTAGGTATCAACCAAGGACCTTCTTAAAATATAAGATGTTCCAAGTAGCACAGTTGTTTGCAGCTCCGCTGGTGTTATTGCAGAAAGCTGTAATTTGTTGATGTATCTTGTAAAAGATACATGGTGCCAAGTGCCCCAATGACAATGGGTATCACTATTACATGCTTCATCCATAGCCGTGTAGTTTCGATGGCCAGGTCGCGATATTTCATTATTTTTTCTAGTTCTTTTTCTTCGACACTGGGATCTCTCGATACAACGATATCAATAAACTGTACACTTCGGCTCTCTGGCATGTTGTGCTCCAAATGACAATCCGTTTGTATTCGAAAATCCCACAAGATCTTCACGATCTCATTTTCTATAACTTTTTCCACTTTATGTTCCCATGATTTTCTGGATGCGGGTAAATCATATTTTTTACATAATGACCAGTGGATTAATTTAGCAACTCGGTCATGTCTAACTTTGTAATCAGTTTGTGCAATTTTGCTGCATTCACATATTAAATGTGAAACAGTTTCGACTTTGTTATTGGAAAGTCGGCAGTTTTGGTTGTCAGTGGATTTTTGCTGGGAAAAACGCTCAGTTTTCAGAGCCATTGTCATTTTTAACCATCACTACATGATCTGTTGTAAGTTGAGGACTATTTGTAGCTTGTTAAAACAATTTCTCTGCCCTGCAAAGGAGCAAAAGAAGAAGAAAAATGGGTAAAACACAGGAGACTGAATAAAAGAATTTCATTTGAGTGAAACAGCAGCAACCAGTGAATTTCACAATGTCCATGACTGTCTCTCTCTTAGCCACGGCTTCACTTAGTGACCATTTTGCTTAACAGCTGATTGAAGTCATTAAACAAGAACTGCCTGAAATTGGGGAAGCATTCTGATTCCTACACTCTTAGCACTGCTTATTTTCTTTTAATGAAAACCATTTTAATTTTCAACAGAACCAAGTCCTTTGAAAGACTTTAGCTTAAACCTATCCAAGAAGGGACACAATATTGTAGATGCTTCTTGTATGGGACCAGATGAATTAAATGGACCCGAAAAACACTATACTTTAAAATGGGATGGCAATAATGAACAGACCAGCAAAACTTGCAAATTCGAAGTGGACAATCTTTCTTTTTTGAAAACGTACACTTTTCACGTAAGTTGCATTGTTCTAAACTTGAGACTGAGATTTTTCACTCCCCACCCCTCAAAATGCAGCATATCTATCTGCTTATTCATCAATCAGCGAAGTCAAAATTTTGAGAAAATAATGAATTAAGTTGATGGTCTGAATCAGTCCTTCAGCAAGCTAATGGATTGGGTAAAGTCTGATATGCACGCAAACCGAAATCATGGTTTGTGCTTGGTTAATCTGATAATTAAATTCAGGACAGACTGTTCTGGAATGGGTTGCTCCAGAATTATAGGAACAATACTTAGCAGTACAATCTATCATTGTCATAACTAGTTGTCAATTAACAAGTAGTTTCCAGACCAAGTGTATCTTTTATTCCTTTGGTCGGATGTAGTAACTAAATCCTTATCTGGCCTGGGTCACCCTGCCACCATTTTTAAACAAAACTAAATCGAGTACAGTCAAATTGTTAATTGAATCAATTAATTAATTAACCAAGCATCCTCAGTCATTTCCTTAAAATTAACATGTTTCTGGCATTGAACGTTTGGGTTGCAATTTTTTTTTATAGTATCAAAGTTTTCATCTTCCTCATAAATGAGGGCAGGGTGAAATATATATTTTCTTATTTCTATTTTGTATTTTTGAGTTGATTCTTATATCTCATTAAGATATTTATATTCTTATAAATGTCTTAATGACCTATACCGCAAGGTTTCATATGGTATAGCTTTCATAGAAGATTTTGGAAAATGTATACAACAGTTCATTTTTTGTGCATTTCAGATTCTACATTAATTATTTCTTTTTCCTATCAGGTGTCTGTTTCCAATGGAGAACATTCTTCAGATACAATATCAAAAACAATAAGCACCAAATGTATGTTAACATTTAAAAAATTCCTTTTAATTTACTGATTAGTTTAATTTGCTTACTGAAAACACAGGATGATAACAAAATGTTGACATTTCCTAAACCCTTCATTTCATTCATACAGATAATACTAAAGCTGTCATTGGATTCTTGGCATTCCTGATTATTGTAACAGTTGTGGCTCTGCTTCTTGTCCTGTATAAAATATACATCCTGAACAGAAAGAACTCAAGGTAACTTTGTGAAATGTTTCCTGTCCTAAATGTGTATGGCAACAACAGGAAGCTGCACCTGGTCTGTCCTATTCCATATGCCTGGCAGTGACCACTCAAGCAGCTTCTCTGTTGCAAATGAACTGTACAATTATCATGGTTATTGCGTTGTAGAAAATGTTGCACAAAATTATAAGAATTCTTTATTATTATCACAATTACAGTGAGTTGCACTGAAGGTAGAGACCAATGCCTTCCAGACTTTAACTACTTACACTTCCATATCCCCATCCCCTCAGTTGATTGATTTCTTTTGCTTTTATGGAAGTTCATTGCAAATCTGATTTCCTGAGGGGCAGAATGGTTCTATACAGATACTCCCCAACTTACAATCGCAATTGGGACCAGACTTTACATTGCAAAACAAGGTGGTTGTTAAATGTGCCCAATTTTATGACATTTTTGCTACGGTTGTTAACTGAATCATTGCAGAAATGAATCACCATAGCTGTTAAATAAATCACACAGTCATTAAATGAATCCAGCTTCCCCCCATTGACTTTGTTTATTGGAAGCCAACTAGGAAGATCACAAATTGTGATCACATGACCCCATGACACTAGTGCCGAGTGCTGAATTTTAGATCAGGTGACCATGAGGATACCACAACAGTTGTGATTGCAAGGACCAGTCACAATTCATTGTTTTTCCAGCACTGTTGGAAGTTCAAAAAGTCTCTAAACAAATGTTTCAAGTTGAGGGCTACCCGTATTAATATTTTGACTTTAATTTAGCTCTTAATACTCAAGTAATGTTTTATTTTTAGAACTTATTTTTCTTTAACATTATTTGCAATCTCCTTTTAGTATCTAAAGTATCTTTTATGTACTTCTTTCATTTATTTACCTTTTCTTTTGGTTTTTAGTCTCCTTGGAACTTGATAATTTTATTTTTATTTTTAAAAGGTCAATGACCATAATGAACATGTACTTAAATTGAACATTTAGAAAGATGCTGATTGAATAGTTCAGTTCCAGTCAGCAAGTTTTCTTCTAGGAGATGACCTTTTATTTTTCTGTCCTTTTGGGGGGGGTTTCCACACTTTTCCCCAATAAGTACCCAGATGTTTGTGTGTTTATTATGTACATGGACTACTATTATTTTATTATTATTATTATTATTATTATTTATTAAATTTATATGCTGCCCAATCCCAGAGGTCTCCGGGCGGCTACATAGACCTTCCAACCAATTCTTGACACCAAGTGTCCAGATTGCTCTTGAATTAAGTGAGCTGCCTTAACAAAATCATCATATGGAGGTTTCGCATGTTCAAACCGTGGCAAAAAGTTCTGAGCCATACATTGGAGCTATGCCTATCTTACGATCTGCTGTTCTGGGTCTTGTGTGAGCAGGAGCGGGGGGGGACCTGCTCCTTTTCAAAGCTGGAGTAGCAGAATTAGAAAAAAAAAGGCTTAATGTTCTCACATTCTGATACCCGTATACATACTCATTAACATCTATTGAAAAATAGTAATATTTTGTTCTCAACATTCAGTCTTGATGTTTTTTTTTTGCAGAGATGAAGAAGAAGGAGTAAGGCTTGTAACCAGAGGTAAATACTTAAAAAAATTCATGAAAGTATGGGGATCCTTGAAATGGTACTATGAAAGGTTTTTCTAGATGTTCATAAAGCCCATTGCCACATCTCTACCCCAAAGGTGTCAAACTCACGTTGTCACATTGTCATCCCGTGATGTATTCTGACTTTCCCCCCCTCGCTAAAATAGGGGTGGGCATGGCCAGCCTGTGATGCATCCGGCCACAAGTTTGACACCCCTACTCTACGCTGATGAGTTTTCCTTCCCTCCTTCCCTGCTTCTGAACTAAGGTGCAATAAAGGGAATTTTAAAAAAGAAATTCTAAGCACAATGTTGTCTCTTTCAGCATTCCTTCTTACACCAGTGGACACACGGCCTATATATCAATGTAATTAGCACACCCTCATTATTATTGCGAAAATAACCATGAAAAGTGGGGGCCACTCTTTATCTTATTTGCTCCAAAATGAAGTTTTAGCTTTATTATGATGTCATTTTAAGCAGTGAACCTAAAGTTCATTTCAGCATAATTTCACATTTCTTTAGAGCCTTTTCAAGAGTTTCTAACACAAAGAACACATGTGCTAAACTAGGCACTCTAAAAGACTTTTTTTCCCTTTGTAAACGAGGACCAATTTCAATAAGACATAAAAGTCATCTTGCTCTAATTCAGGCTGGATTGCAAATAGAATGTGGCCTGATTAGCATCACAAAAACTATACAATATGTGGGAAAAGACTAATTCTTTCCTGATCCTTGATCAAAACAAATTTCAAAGCCCTTGTAGCTACATAGGATTTTTTTTTAAAAAAAAATGCAATTAGTACCATTGAAGAATGTTAAAAACAGTACCTAAAAGTAATACCCATGTATAACCCCTGAAAAATGGAAGAAGTACAGGAAAAATGTAGGCTTCCTTCATATCAGTGTCTTAAACCTTGGCAAATGTAATTCTCCAGAAGGAAAGATGGGAAAAAAAACTGTTGTTATAAATTACAGTTCCATGACCATATTAATTTCAGGCTCTGCTTTATTCACTTCTCTATGGTTATTATGAAGGCTTAAATGCATATGCCGTAAGTGAATTAAATGCCCTTGGATTGAATAATTTGGTAGTAAGTTTTAAAGCTTAGCTCACTGAATTCAGGGCAGCAAACCCATTCAATAATTTTGACACATGTGCTCAGGCATGTATTAAATTTACAGTTTCATTACACCGATCAGAAGCAATGCACCTATACTTACCTGGAAGTGTTTCTACCTCTTTTAAAGATGATGAAAGACACATGAAGAACATAGACCCCATCCCTGCGGAGTTATTGTGGGAATCTTATAAGAGAAAAATAGCCGATGAAGGAAGGCTTTTTCTGGATGAATTTCAGGTTAGTATTCCAATGGGAAATCTAAAGAGGGTCTATGTATGGTCTCGGTGGTTAGCTTTTATAATAGATAGTTCCCACCCTAAGGATCTCACACATTTTCATTCTTTTACTCCCTTTCAATATCAGGGAGCCTAGAGGGGTACCTCTTGTCTCACCATCAAGAGACTTTGGATTCAATCCTAGATAGCAACAGATATTTCTCTATCTGGGTGCAATGAGTAATTGTCTGCTACGAACTCCGCAAAGGCATCAGGAAGGGCGCCTGGCCAATAAACACTCAATTCCAATGAGTTGCCCAGACCCCACCCCAAAGCAAGGGATTGCAGGGTCCCTTTCAATATCAGGGAGATTAGATATGTCTGAATAGAGCTATAATAGTCTCTTCATAATAATCTGAAGTACGTATATGAAAAATGAAGATAGACATTCTTTATGTCTCCATTCAGATTGCGTCGTTTATTTAATAGGCCTGAATTATTGTTATTTCAACATAGGTTTATTTAGAAATATATCGAATTGGAATGAACTCCCCGCAGAGATTCGGACCCTCACCTCTCTCCAGGCCTTCCGAAAAGCCGTCAAAACCTGGCTTTGCCAGCAGGCCTGGGGTTGATGAGTTCCCCTCCCCTTTCGACCTGGTTGTGTGATTCTTGGCTATTTTAACTATTTGTATTGTGTTCTATGTTCCCCTTCTCCCTTTTTGAGTTGTTCGCTGCCCTGAGTCTCTCCCGGAGAAGGGCGGCATACAAATAATAAAATTCAATTCAATATATCCTGCTGATTGATTTGGGTCTTGTGCTAAACAAATGGAAATAGAAAACTGGATTCAGAATAGCTAGCAAAAAAAAATAATAATCCACCAGGCTTTCAGTAGGTCATTCTCTTTGTCTGAGTTTATAATGTTTTTTTTTTTTACCCAAAGTCCTTGGCACAGACACTTATTGTCTTTTGCAGAGCATTCCCAGAGTCTTCAGTAAATACCCCATAAGAGAAGCACGCAAGCCTTATAACCAGAACAAGAATCGTTACATCGATATCCTCCCATGTAAGCCACATCATGCAAACATGAACCTTTCAACTTCCCCCCCACCCGCTCTCAAAAATCGTAACAGACTAACAGTATCGATTGATTGACATTCTCGGTCTTGATTTTTTTGTTTCTATATAAAAAGATGATTACAATCGCGTGGAACTTAACTCAAGCCCCGGGGAGCAAGGATACGACTACATCAATGCAAGCTATATCGATGTGAGTGACTTTCATTTAAAATGCGCAAACTCATAGTCGGACGTAGTCTTCTAACTCTTAGACTGCGCAAATATTTGTTTTTTTCTGAGCCCATCCATACATGCAGGGTATTAATACATGACTTTCTATCACAGGGCTTTAAAGAATTGAAGAAATACATCGCTGCCCAAGGTTCGTATTATCTTTCTGACTTTGAGTAGTACATAGAAATGAATCAATACAATCATTGCTACCTCTATTTTTGTCTGATTAGACCACCAAGCAGAAATGGTGGTGCGATTCCATGCCACAAAATAAACTGGGGTGGAAGTTTCCTTCCCATTCTACATCATGACTCGCCCACCCATTATTCTTTCTGTCCTGGAGATCAATGAGTTCCTTGTGCGAATAAGAACGTGCAAAATAACCAAAGTTTTTAAGTTCCATGGATTTACCTTCAGCTGGTTCATGGCAACCATCACTAGGGATTAATTTACTCCAGTTCCATCAATTGTACAAAGATGATCAAGTATGTATCTAGCTAGCAGTCATATTGGGGGGGGGGGAGTCAGGTTTAGTTGGTTGTTGTTAACCATCTCTAAGGATTTCTTTGTGTGTTTGTTATGACCGCCCATTCCAACTGGGTCTTGGTAGCTTACAAAATCCAGAAAACTATTAAAATAGTTAAAAACATTTTAAAAATCAGGAGACCTGAAATTCACTTTCTGAAAGATTTAAAAGATGTTTGACTTAGCAGCAATTAATAGTAAATATTTTATCAGTAAAGGAGAATATTTACAGCTCAGGACTAAGTTTCCTTGTTGTTATCTCAGCTTGGTCCAGCTCAGAGAGAAGCAAAGAACCCTCATATTTTATGTTGGGGTTATTTTTTTCACTTGGAATATGGTGTGTGTGTGTGTGTGTGTGTGTGTTAGAGAGAGAGAGAGAGTGAGTATGTGTACATATATATACTTATTCCATATTCCAACTGAAATATATGTATGCATTTGTGAGCGTATGTGTTTGTATGTGTGGGTGTATTATGTAGAAATAATATATAAAAGGAAAAACCAAGTAATTAAAAAAACCATAGAAACATTATATGAAAAAAAAAATTCTTTTGTTGCATATAATATTTGTTATACAAAAACTGACAATATTTACATTGGGTTTCACTGTGATTTTGGTCTCTAGGTAACTCGTCATAATAAATACCATTTCATCTTCTTAATTTATGTTCTTTAATTAGAAATTATGCTTGATTAAAATAAATGGCATTGAGTGAAAACAATATAAAACAAATAGGGAAGAATAAAAAATAAACAGTTACAAATAAAACACAAGGGAAAGGGGAAAATAATAAAAACGCCAAACCTTTAGAATTTTAAAGTTATAATACAGTTTAAAAGTCTTAATGTGATATTATGTGCTAATTAAGAACAGCAATTTCATTTCTTTTCACATTAATTCAAAGGTTGCTATGGAATTTCAGCAAACTAAAATTAGACTATATGATACTGTGCAGTATTCTCCAATCCTGTCTGTTAATTGATTCAAAATTAGTTGAAAGGCTGAGAGTCAACAAATTTTATTTAGCCAAATTCCAGAGTGTAGTACCCAATCAGAAAATACTTAATTGCCTAGATTTTGGATACCTATATCTTGAAGGCACATAAAAAACTATCCAAACCATTTCAGTACAATCTACTTAAAACAGGTCTTGAAAGAACTTTGTAGTAGATTCTGCCAAATATTATTGATGTTTCAGATAAAAAGTAAATAGTTAGTGCACTATACATATATTACAGACAAATGCCAAATGCATTGAAATGACCTATGAGTCCTGTAAATAAAATTAAATACATATCTGTGGATATTAATGAAAATTCCTTCTAAAACAAGCATGTATTAGGAAAAAAATGTCATCCAGAGCCAGATGCAGAGGTGGGTTGCTCCTGGTTCGGCCCGATTAGGCGAACCAGTAGGAGTGGCAGTGGGAGGCTCCGCCCACCCATTCAGATGCTTCTGCACATGTGCAGAAGCATCACCAGCGTGAGTGAGCGCATAAGTGAACCTGTAGTAAAAAAAATGGAAACCCACCACTGGTCAGGTGATATACAGGTTTAATAAATGTTTATTATTAAAATATAAAAAATTACATGACTATATGAATATTTGCATGTGTGTTTCTTCCGTGCTACTTCGATTTGGAGAAAGTAATGTTCTGCTAACCACAGAAAAAGAACACTTTTGCAAATATTCAATGCTGTGGAAAACCCAAAGAAGCTATGAGATGCGATCCATTTAGGGCTGGAGACAGGAAAATGTAGTGACATTTCAGGTGACAAATTAGCCCGTCCCTAATTATCACCTTGAAATGCTTCCTGTGATCAAAGCAATATTTTTGGCAGGTCCAAAGGAAGAGACCATAGATGATTTCTGGAGAATGATCTGGGAACAAAAAGCCACCATTGTTGTCATGGTGACTCGCTGTGAGGAAGGCAACAAGGTGAGCAGAAAACATCCATTGTGTTATTTATTAGTCCCTTTCCTTGAAAAAAAAAATCCCACTTTTGAAACATCCATTGTTCCAGGATGTCAGTGGTTCCCAAACTTGGCAACTTTAAGACTTGTGGACTTCAACTCCCAGAATTCTCCAGCCAGCTCTGCTGGTTGTGGACTTCAACTCCCAGAATTCTCCAGCTCTGCTGGCTGGAGAATTCTGGGAATTGAAGTCCACAAGTCTTAAAGTTGCCAAGTTTGGAAACCACTGCAGTATATCAACGGCTACTTGAAAGTTGACACAATTTGCTTAGCTGATTAATTTAGTATGAAACCTCGTTGCTATAACCTACCTGAAAGGATACATCATGGTCTTGAGGTTTTGCAGTTTGCCGTTTGTTTTATTAAGTGTATTTTAAGCGACTTAATCTGTTTAAGGGAAAAGGTGGTTACGAAACTGGAATGGGAGAAAGAAGAGTAGAAAATAGTTCTTACTTACGCTCATGGTAAATCTACGCTGGTATGGGGCCATAAAAAAGATTTGATTTGATTTGAATGTTAAACTAGTTTCGAACTGCTGTCATTTTTTTTCTGGTGTGACCTGTTTTTTAATTCATGCTACCGAGAAGGCATAAAAGTGAACAACTGTTTTAGTGTCTTCACCTGGCGTTGCCAAAGCTTGACCATTTAGCAATAGCAATAGCTGTTAGACTTAGATACTGCTTCATTGTGCTTTTAAAACCCACTCTGGTTTACAGAGTCAGCATATTGCCCCCAACAATCTGGGTCCTCATTTTACCAAGCTCAGAAGGATGGAAGGCGGGGTCAACCTTGATCCAGTGAGAATTGAACTGCTGGCAGTCGGCAGAATTAGCCTGCAATGCTGCATTCTGAACACTGCGCCACCATGGCTGCTTTTAATCTAAATATATTTTGCTCTAGTTCATTGTGTAAAGGTGTCATTCGATGATATACCCAATAACAAAGACAAACTGAAAATCTACGCAACTCGTTAGGTTAGCAATAAAGCAGAATGTGTCTGTTCCACCCTGCCCAAATAGTTGAGCATCTTTGTATTTCCATAGATCAAATGTGCCAAGTATTGGCCCTCAATGGAAGAGGAGAGTGCATCTTATGGGGACATTATAGTAAGCATAAATGAACGCAAAGTGTGTCCGGATTACATAATTCAGAAGCTGCACATCAACCATGTAAGTAAGAACACCAAAACTTGTAAGAGTTTGGTCAATAATAGTAGTAAGGGGGATGACCTGTTCAGAACTGTTACCTAGCCAAAGAGGACTGAAACTTTATCCTGGTACTGAGGAACAAGATACTATCTGGAAGGAACTCAGGCAAATGACTTTCTGATTTACTGGATATAACAAGGGGATTTGCAACTATATCTAGTATTATAGCCTATGTCAATAAAGTATAGTTTTAGTCTTCCAGTGGAATCGATTTTCTCTCTAGTCTACCTGGTGGGGCTGATAGAACTAGATATTATCTATGAGACAGTTCATGTGACATCCAGATGATAGTTATAATATCCACATGGCTAGAATCATGAGGTGTGAACCAGTGGTTTACTGATTCATATCTCATTTTCTTTATCCTGCACCTACATATCTACTGTGTAAATTTTAGGGTTATGGTTATATTTACTGGATTATCCTGAAAAAGTCTTAACAAAAGTTACTGGGAATATGTGTTGATGGCATTTCATAATCTTATTCGCCTCTGGCTTGTACTAATCAATGATTGCTACATGTACGGTACCTTTTGATATATAACTGACATTAAACTGTCTTCCCCCCCCCCCCAGAGAAGAGACAAGTCAGCAGGAAGAGATGTGACCCACATTCAATTTACAAGCTGGCCAGATCATGGGGTACCTGATGACCCCCATCTTTTGCTCAAGCTGCGCCGCCGAGTCAATACTTTAAGCAACTTATTCAGCGGCCCAATAGTAGTCCATTGCAGGTAAAATAAGTTTTGCTCCATTGATCTTCCTTTACACAAGCGGTTAGATGATGCTGATAAAACCTGCTATAGTGATAAGAACATACATTTTTTACTAAACAATTTAAGCCAGTGTTTCTCAACCTTGGCAACTTGAAGATGTCTGGACTTCAACTCCCAGAATTCCCCAGCCAGCGAATGCTGGCTGGGGAATTCTGGGAGTTGAAGTCCAGACATCTTCAAGTTGCCAAGGTTGAGAAACACTGGCTTAAGCAATACATTTGCTTAAATTTTACTTAACAATTTAAACAATAAAGGGATGTTATAAACGTGTAACTAGAGGAATAAATTTATCAGACATCGAAATCTCTGTGAGTTCAGTTGAACTGATTTAAGGGCAGAGCTCAGCATGTTTCCCATAATCTGTCAATCTTAACAACAGCAGTTTGAATGATGCTTGTTGCATTTTCTTCTTTTTTTTTACGATTGCGACAGTGCTGGAGTCGGACGGACTGGGACCTATATTGGGATTGATGCAATGCTGGAGGGATTAGAGGTTGAAGGACGAGTTGATGTATATGGATATATTGCAAAATTACGGCGTCAGCGATGCCTCATGGTTCAAGTGGAGGTATATTTTAAAGAGTTTGATTAATTAGCACTGCCTTTCTGTAATGTATGAGGTAATTGTCACCTTTGTTATATTGGGATATTTTACTTCACTTGCCCACAACTGTATAGATTTCTGCAACAACCACCATGGAATTCAAAGATAAGAATTTGCTTCTCTCCAGCAAATTCTTTAAAATAGAATTCCTATTAGGTCAATTTATCATATATGCTATGGGCATTTTAAAGAATTTTATTTCATATAGAATATGGTGGGACCCTGGTACTCAACTGCTATGAAACTCATCCAATGAAATTTTGCCCTTGTATTCATCGTTTGTTTGGTACTCAATGCACAAGCTAGAACTTGTTGGTGTAACTGCTTTGTGACTCACTACATTATTCCTTATGGGAAATTTTTTTTGGGTACTCATCATTTTAGATACTCATCGTGCCTCCCCAAACCAATTAATGTTGAGTACCTAGGTACCACTGCATTTCACTTTGTGCAATGTTGGATTGATTCTATTACCAGTCCCGTTGTTATTGCAACTTTCCATTTCTGCCATTTACAAAATCTGCAATCCTTGGGTCCATTAGGCACAGTACATCTTGATCCATCACGCTCTGGTTGAATATGTCCAATTTGGCGAAACAGAGGTCTTTGTTTCAGAACTGCCCAACTATCTCAGTCAGCTGAAGAAAAAGGATCCTCTCAGTGATCCATCTCTGCTGGAAGCTGAATTTCAGGTAAGTAGAATGTCTTTCTCTGGCCCTATACAGAGACAGCCAGTTTAGTCTAGTGGTTAAGGCACCAGGCTAAAAAGGAACAAACTCTGTGTTCAAGTTCCTCCTTAGCCATGAAAGCTGGCTAGGTGACTTTACAACAGCTGCTCTTTTCCAGCCCAATTCTCCTCACAGTGTTGCTATTGTGGGAAAATATGAGGAAGAAGGTGTGTTGGGTATGTTCGCTGGCTTGAGTTATTTGTGATAATAATAACAATAACAACAATAATAATGGGATATAATTAAATGAGGCGGTGCAGTGGCTTAGCAGCTGGAAAGCCCGCAATCCAGGTTCAAGACAATGAACCTGGGTTGCAATGGGGTGAGCTTCTGTCCTCAGCCCAGCTCCTGCCCACCTAGCAGTTTGAAAGCATGCAAAGGCAAGTAGATAAATAGGTACCACTTTGGTGCGAAGGTAACAGCCCTTTGTGATGTCATGCTGGCCATGTGACCAGCATCACATGGCCTTGAAATGATGAGAACCGCCTCCTATAGTCAGCAACGATTAGCAGAGTAAAATCTGCAGGGACTCCCTTTTTTTATAGATAAATGAATGAAGTAAAATAAATACAGCAAATGACTGCTAAACTAACACTTTAATTTTAAGCAGAGGTGGGAATGTTAATACTCTGCATCATTGCAAGTTGGTTTCTGCTCATTTTAGTTGATTGGCATTTAAAATTGAGTAAACGTAGCATAATGGTGAGATATAGTTGAGCATTTCTGCTTAGCTATAACTTTTCTTTGGTGCATCTGTTTCTTTTTTTTAGCGACTGCCTTTATACAAAAACTGGCAGAATCAGAAAGCTGGTAGAAAACAAGAGAACGCGGAGAAAAACCGGAGTGCCTCAGTAATTCCATGTGAGTATTGCAAGGGGAAGCCTACAAATCAGATATTTTAACTAATCCAACTGATTTTTTTAAAAAAATAACATTACATTTTAAAACAATTTGCTTACACCTTTTATAACAAACTGTGTGGAAACTTTCTTTCTGCATCTTCTGTTCCTGTGAGAAGTCACACATTTTTCCAAGTAATTTGCAAAAGTAAAGACCCCTAAAAACATTAGCTTTTGCCTCAGTCATCTAAGCAATACAATTAATTGGGGGAGGGGGGAATCAAGAAATATAAGATGAATGAATGCACTTTTAGTTCCTTTGGAATTTTACATCTCCTAGTTTTTCCCAATAACCTTGATTTGTTAATTAATTTTATATACACTTTTTATAAAGACTCAAAATGTTGTACAGGTTATTTCCTCCTCCTCCTGGGTTTTCCCCAGAGTAACAACCCCTCTGAGATGAGTTGGGTTGAGAGTAAAGCGGCCCAAAGTTACTCAGTGAGTTTCCATGAGTAAGGATGAACCAGGACCTGGATTTCCTTAGCAATAGCAATAGCAGTTAGACTTATATACCGCTTCATAGGGCTTTCAGCCCTCTCTAAGCGGTTTACAGAGTCAGCATATTGCCCCCAACAACAATCCGGGTCCTCATTTTACCCACCTTGGAAGGATGGAAGGCTGAGTCAACCTTGAGCCGGTGAGATTTGAACAGCTGAACTGCAGAACTGCAGTCAGCTGAAGTAGCCTGCAGTGCTGCATTTAACCACTGCGCCACCTTGGCTCCATTCCTTCTGGCTTTCCCATTGACTTGTGGGAAGCAACCAGAGATCATTGGAAATGACTTCATGTAACCATGGATGACCATGGCAGTGTGTCAGCATGGCAGTGCTGAAGGGGGCACAACATTTCCAAATCTAATCCTATGGGTGCAATGATCCTAGATTTGGATGCATTCTGTAATTTCGCCCATTTGAGGTACCTTGGTTCAAAAACCGTTGCCTTATAATGCCCCATTTCACCCAATTGAAGGTTAGAAATAGACAGACATAAGAACTTTAGCAGTACATGGATAAATTAACATTAGCATTCTAAAGTTCACATGGAAACCCAGGAGGAGCCAACTCAGAGCTTACAACATAAATACTAAGTACCTATGCTGACCCTTGTTTGTCAGGAAGCGGGCTGCTTCTTTTGTACTCAATGAAGGTGTGCATTTTCTGGAGTAGCCCAATAAGATTGAGTGGTGTTATTTAGTGGCCAAAGAATGAATACTTAGTGGTCAAGGAATGCTGATTGATTGCTGTAGAAGGAGAGAGAGAGAGAGAGAGAGAGAGGGAGGGAGGGAGGGAGGGAGGGAATGAATGAATGAATGAATGAATGAGAATTAGAAGAGTGGCATGAAATATCATGGACTCAAGTAGGCATGCCTGATTACCTGGAACACCAAAGAAGAATCCAGCTTGTGTGATTAAAAGAATTATTTGTATAATTTCTTCTAGACTAACAGGACTGATAGGCTGCCATAGCTTTTGTAGTGGTTTATGACTAACTGAGATGTGCTATTAACTCCTACGAAGCTATTTGACTTGTATGTTCTGACTATCTTGTGATCCAGATGATTACAACAGAGTGTTATTCAAACACGAAGAAGAAGGGAACAGAGAGTGTGAACAAGACGTCGATTCGTCTGACGGGGATAGCGATTGTGAAGAGGAACCCAATAAATACATCAATGCTTCCTTTATACCCGTATGTGTACTTGATTCATTTTGCCACTGCCAGAGGTCTCTGAAGTCACGGTTGTTTTCCAACTTTTGTTTTAAAAAAAAAATCATTTAATGAAAAGGCATTTTTCACAACATAGAAACTGAAAATGCCCTTATAAGATTTCTTTGCATGGAGGTGAAAAGTATCTGTTTTCTTCCCCTCCTACTTTCAATGGATATTATTATTATTAGTGTACGGCGTTGCTACAGTTTTCAGGAGACCACAGTGCTAATGCAGAGTAGTAGTTTGGCTTGCCAAGGTACTCGCCTGTTATAGGAAATGCTTGCAAGCTTCCTAAGGCACGCCACAGGAAGGTGAGCTGGTTTCACACCAGAGGGAAAGAGGCTCTTCCTGTAGTGTCAACCAGGCAAGCCCTCCCCCGCCCTGCCTTCCTGGAGTTGCCTCACAAATGGACAATACAACTGGGAAGAGCCATCAATCTGACTGCCTGCACAGAGCACCAGCTCGTCTCCCCACCAAAGTGGTACCTATCTATCTACTTGCATTGAACATGCTTTAAAATTGTTAGGCGGACAGAAGCTGGGGGGAGTTTCAGGAGCTCACTCTGACAGATAGTGCTTGGGCTCAAACTGCTGGAGCTGAGACCATCTCCAGCATCATTAAGCCACTGAGCCACCATGCTTTAATGGATACTTATAGATATGTAAAATCATATGGATCGGTATATATTCCTTTCTTGAACTTTGCATCAGGAATTAACTAAGTCAACAGAGATTTGCCTTTGTCTGTTTGTTTTATTTGATTTCTCCCAATTGCATGGGTGATCTTTAAATCAAGTTACCAACTACTGGGACATGGTGGCTCAGTGGCTAAGACGCTGAGCTTGTCGATCAGAAAGGTTGGCAGTTCGGCGGTTCAAATCCCCAGCACTGCATAACGGAGTGAACTCCTGTTAGTTGTCCCAGCTTCTGCCAACCTAGCACTTCAAAAACATGTAAAAATGCAAGTAAAAAAATAGGAACCACCTTTGGTGGGAAGGTAACAGTGTTTGGTGTGCCTTCAGCATTTACTCATGCCAACCACATGACCAGGAAGACGTCTTAGGCTCTTCGGCTTTGAAACGGAGATGAGCACCGCCCCCTAGAGTTGGGAATGACTAGCACCTATGTGCGAGGGGAACCTTTATATTTATCAACTTTTAAGTGATGTCAGACAGTGATTTATCTTTCATTTCTTTAATTTATCATGTATCCAATTTATCTGTATTGGTATATGTTACTCCCTGCATATTTTCATACTATTGGTTTCTAATTTTTTTTTTAATTATTGAACAGAGTTACTGGGTTCAAAATGGAATTATAGCAACACAAGGACCACTTCCAGAAACAATAGGTGACTTCTGGAACATGGTTTATCAAAAGAAAGTCAAAGTTATTGTGATGCTGACAGACAATCAGGTGAGCAAATTTATTTCTCTAGAGTCAGACCGTGATGTTTCTGTTATGGAAAAATGCCAATTTCAATTTTCTAAACCAAACCCTGTAGAAATACCCTTACTGAAAGCATATCCATTAGGAAACAAAATATACCGATTGAGTCTAGGCTCAGTGGCACCTACTCCTAGGTGGAAAGATGTGATTGTAAGTATTTTAAGTATTTTTATTTATCAAGAAATATGTGTTTAGAAAAGTATATTCAGTATGTTATAATGTTGAGTTCATATATTAGTTTAAAAAATGCAAACTTGGGTTAATTTAAAAAACTAAACAAACTTCTCCCTAAATATCATCCACAATTCAAAATGAAATATTCTGGAGATATCCGGCCTTTCACATTTGCATTAAGTATTTACAAGAATTTGTGAAAGACGCATCCATAAATTTCATCAAGGCAATTCATTTCTAGAGCCGAGGTGGCGCAGTGGTTAAATGCAGCACTGCAGGCCACTTCAGCTGACTGTTATCTGCAGTTCGGCGGTTCAAATCTCACCGGCTCAGGGTTGACTCAGCCTTCCATCCTTCCGAGGTGGGTGAAATGAGGACCTGGATTGTTGTTGGGGGCGATATGCTGACTCTGTAAACTGCTTAGAGAGGGCTGAAAGCCCTATGAAGCGGTATATAAGTCGAACTGCTAACTGCTATTCTAGTTTTCCTCAGCCTGGTTTCCTATTTCTCACCATACCGCTAGTTTTCCATATCTAAATAACAGATCTGTGCACACAAATAGGGCTTCGTGCTACATGACTAAATTATGTTTGAAAAGATCTTCAGTGTTTATGTCCTATGATCCACTTTGTGACCTTATGAGAAAGTGAATGGCTGTTTTTTCTCAATGGAATACCAAGTACGTCTCGAATTATGACCACCATTGCGATGATCAGAATTTCCCTTGCTGAATAAGGTTGTTGTTACGAGAGTTGCACCTGGTTTTACAACGGGTTTTTTGCTATGGTTGTTAATGAAATCACTGCAGTTGTTAAAGTGAATCAATCAGTTGTTAAGTAAATCTGGATTCCCCAACTGACTTTGCTTGTTGGAAACTATTTGGGAAAGCTGCAAATGGCAATTACAAATAGTCCTTGACTTACGACCACAATTGAGCCCAAACCTTTTGTTGTTAAGTGAGACATTTGTCCCATTTTATGACCTTTCTTGCCACAGTTGTTAAGTGAATCACTGCGGTTGGTAAGTTAGTAACCTGGTTGTTAAGTGAATCTGGCTTCCCCCCAACTTTCCAGAAGGTCACAAAACATGACCTTGGGTCGCAGCAATCGTCATAAGTATGAGCCAGTTGCCAAGCAGCTGAATTTTGATCACATGATCAAGGGTCAAAGATCATAACTGTAAAAATGGCCGTAAGTCACCTTTTTCAGTGCCGCTGTAACTTCCAACATTTGCTAAACAAAATGATTGCAAATTGAGGACTACCTGCATGTTGCTCTGATATAATTTGGTTCAAGGCAACTCATTTGAACACAGACGGATTTGGTCTTTCTTCAATTCTAGGAACTCTGTGCACAGTATTGGCAAGAAGACAAAATGACGTATGATAATATCACCGTTGAACTAAAGGAAAGCAGCCGCAGCCCCAGTTACACCACGCGTGCCTTCGACATAAGTCACGTAAAGGTAAGCGGACTAATTCTTCATCCTCATCTATCTTGTCTCTGGCTTCTCTGCACTTCTAAAGTTTTATCTTCCACTTCCTTTGGTGTCCCTCTTTCTTTCTATATTTCTATTAATATCACGAAGCAATTCTGGGTTTATTTTAAATGCTACAACGCTATAGATATTTTCAAATGTTGAACTGATGGAGATACATAAACAATATTGAACTGATGGAGATACATAAGAGCCGAGGTGGCGCAGTGGTTAGGGTGCAGTACTGCAGGCCACTTCAGCTGACTGTTATCTGCAGTTCGGCTGTTCAAATCTCACTGGCTCAAGGTTGACTCAGCCTTCCATCCTTCCGAGGTGGGTGAAATGAGGACCCAGACTGTGGGGGCTGATATGCTGATTCTGTAAACCGCTTAGAGAGGGCTGAAAGCCCTATGAGGTGGTATATAAGTCTAACTGCTACTGCTATTTATTTTAATGCACACAGCTTGGAGACAACCTATAGTTGTTCCAATGATTTAATGTAGCATGTAGGAAGAAGGCATATTTAGCAACCGTTCTCAACCTCATGCTCTTCAGCTGTGCTAGACTTCAAGTATTATGATCCAGCCAACCTGATGAACCTTGACCATATTTTCTGGGGGATTCTAATGATCTCCAACATACTAGGAATGTATCTTGAATTTAAACCAGGATGTGGAGTTTCTTCCCTTCCTTTCCCTTCCCTAGCCTATGTATGATTGTTTTTTTTTTTGCAGTAATTTATTTTTATGTTTAAATAATTTTATTTTGTTGTGTCTCTTTCAAGTATGCCATTTCAATATGGTTGAACACATGAACAGAAATAGAAACAATAACAAAAGAAGTTGTGAGGATTGACCTGTTACTAGAGAAAAGGAAAGTGAAACCAGCAAGTATTGTAGAAACAGGATCCAATCTGGGACCAGATATTTAGTCTTCCAAGCTTTAGGACTCATGATGGAGTCCATCCTCAGGGAATTTCTTTCTAACTTCACTCCAACACATCCCGCCTGAGAGAATTTCCCTGAGGATGGGCTCCAGCATGAATCCGAAACTTGGAAGATTAAACTTCTCAAAAAAGAGCCGAGGTGGCGCAGTGGTTAAATGCAGCACTGCAGGCTACTTCAGCTGACTGCAGTTCTGCAGTTCGGCTGTTCAAATCTCACCGGCTCAGGGTTGACTCAGCCTTCCATCCTTCCGAGGTGGGTAAAATGAGGACCCGGATTGTTGTTGGGGGCAAAATGCTGACTCTGTAAACCGCTTAGAGAGGGCTGAAAGCCCTATGAAGCGGTATATAAGTCTAACTGCTATTGCTATTGCTATTGCTATAACCGACCCAGATCAGATTCTACAACAAAATCTTGGTACTTATGTATTTGCCTTCATTAATTTTAGAAACAGCCTAGTCAATGAGACATTGGAGAACAGGTCTGTGAGAGTCACCTACATATTAGTGCGAAATCCCTCTTAAAAGTTTGTGTCATTTACATCTAGTTGCAGGTTGGTGTTTTTCTTTATGTGGAAAAGTTGGATTGAGGAGAATTCTGTCTCCATTGCAGGCAAAAGATGCCCCCCACAGCGACAGAAATATCAACTTGTGTTTTTATTTGACAAACTGGAGGAAGACACTAAGCAATTAAACACTTTCATAATCTCAGTAAAGAAGCTCATAACTCCTAAGGTTTTAGGTAGTTTTTTTGAGGAAGCCTTAGTGGGGTCTTTTGCTTTCAGTGGCAAATGTCACCATTTGGGTCAGCATTATGGCGGACTTTCCGGATTCGGGTATTTTGATCTTTGTGCATGTTCAAGTAAACATGTGTAGATTGTCTTGTTCTGGCATTTGTTACAGAGGAAAGACAGCAGGAAAGTCTTTCAGTATCAGTACCATAAGTGGGATAGTTCTGCTCTCCCAGAAACCCCGCAAGATTTAATCACCATGATCCAGAATCTCAAACAGAAGTTTTCATCCCAAGATGGAGCTGAAGCACATTTGATCAACAAGGGCAAGAACGTCCCACTTGTTGTCCACTGTGGGTAGGTACCACCTTTAGAGATATTTTGACATGCGTTGAGGTGTGCCTGTTGCATATATAATGCTTTCATCTTTATATTGGAGTAGGTTATGTTCAGTTCCACCACAAAACCGCGGTAGACAAAAGCGCGCTCGACAAAAGCGCGTACGTGACGTCATCACAGCATGACGAAAACATCGCGCTGTGAGCGGTAAATTTAAAATTAAAGCGAAAACCTTACCCTAACCCCCCAAACCTAACCCTAAACCTAACCCTTAACCTAACCCTAAACCTAACCCTTAACCTAACGCTAAACCTAACCCTAACGCTTAACGTAACCCTAACCCTAACCCTAACCCTTAACCTAACTCTAACCCTAACCCTCAACCTAACCCTAACCCTAACCCTAACCCTAACCCTAACCCTAACCCTTACCTTTATGTGAATCGGCTTGCTTTAATTTTATTTTAATTTTAATTTAATTTATTTTTTAATTTTTTTCGTCACGCTGCTGATGACGTCAGGTACGCGCTTTCGTCGAGCGTGGTTTTGTCGAGCGCGGTTTTGACGGGTCATGGTTATGTTCTATAGTTCTTGATTCTGAAGCAGAGTACAAATTTGAGTCCCATAAATAGAAACGCTCTGTCCTTGCTAAAAAAATAGGGGGGGGGGTGATAATATCAGGTCCAAGAAGCAAAATTGATTTAACAGTATTTATGTCATCTATAGACAGAATCTTGCCAGAGAAAAGCAACAATTTGTATAACTACAATATACTCTGGGAGAAGCTAAGAAGGAGCCCCTTTAATTCTTTTCCTGCCAACCAATCTTTCCAAAGTCCACTGCGTTTTTGCCCTTGGAAAGCAGCCCCCCCTCGCTCCTGGGAATCCACACCACTTTGTTGCACAGGCAGGGATGATAACGAATCTTCCATTGCTATTTTATAAATTATTTGTTCAAAAAAGCAACATTATTTATTGCTGAATTAAACTGATTTCTTTAGCCACCAGTTTAACAAACAAGAAACTCTTGGCTATGCTAAAAGGAGTTAAATTATCCATTTTATATCCATTTTTGTAATTTCTATACGGCTTTAGTCTACAGCCGTGATGGGGAAGCTATGGGCACGCGTGCCAGAGGTGGCACACAGGGCCCTCTCTGTTGACATACGTGCCGTCTCGCTAGGTCAGATTTCCGTGGTATTTCTTTTGTGAGCGCCTGTTTTCCTGCAAACGACAAAACAGGAACACGGAAGAGCTGCACTGAGGGTTTTGGGATGCCTCCTGCTGGCCAGAAGTTTGTGCATTGGGTGTCTAAAAGGCCTAGAGCAGTGTTTCTCAACCTTGGCCACTTGAAGATGTCTGGACTTCAACTCCCACCATTCGCTGGCTGGGGAATTCTGGGAGTTGAAGTCCGGACATCTTCAAGTGGCCAAGGTTGAGAAACACTGGCCTAGAGTCTATTTTTCCACGCGGCACCCTTTAACATGGTGGCTAAATATTAGCCAGGACCAAACTCTGGAATAAGTATTCATTCTCTCTGAATTCAAAACTGTTTTACCTGAATCTATGAAGCATCTGTAATCCAGTGCAATGCAGATCCTCACCGAAAGCTTACAGCACTTCCTTCCTAGAGGCAACTCAACAAAACTTTGGTGCTGCTATAGAGAAAAGTGGACGGTGCACAAACGTGTTAAACCACAGCTTGCTCTTCACCTATCTTTACACAAGGATTAATAGTTAGAAGTCTGGACAAGGCTCAGGAAAATGTGAAATGAAACAGGGCAGCACAAACCTACCATGTTCAACTGCGCTTTGTTAACTCACACATGTAGCCAGTAAGCCAACGAGCAAGATGGAGAGCGAGATGGGCAGCATATAAATAATGAAATAAAATCAGGTTAAATTGCGTCAATAATAATCTGTACTTTGCACAGAACCCTAAATCAAAACCTCAGGCTTCAGTTCAAGGTTCCATACTAATCTCTTGGAGCTCTTTCCAAGGAACCAGGGATTACTTAATTTTAATCCCCCTTGTATTATTCAACTGTTAATTCATTGGAATTCATTCATTCTTGTTTCTTCACTTATCTCAAAAATGGTAGCAACATTTCTTTTAATATCAAAGTAAGTTGTTTGTTTTTCGCCTACATTTTAAGAACTTCTGTTAATTTAGGATTTAGCCATTCTTTCTAATTTCTTCTAGAGTAGTTGTACAGGTGTTGTAGAGGTAATCCTCGATTTACAACAGTTCACGTAGGGACCGTTTAAAGTTACAACACTGGAAATAGTTACTTATGGCCATTTTTCACACTTATGACCATGGCAGCATCCCCGTGATCACGCAACTTTTACATTCAGATGCTTAATAACTGACTCACCTTTATGACAGTGTCCCGGAGTCACGTGATCCCCTTTTGCAACCTTCTGACGAGCGGAGACAATGGGGAAACCAGATTCACTTAAGAGCCGTGTTATTCACTTAACAACTGTAGCAGGAAAGGTTGTAAAATGGTGCAAAAACTCAACTTAACAAATTCCTCACTTGGCAACATCAATTTCGCGCTCAATTGTGGCCATAAAGACTACCTGTACTATGTTAAGCTTTGTTGGTCTTTCCATTTTACTTCTGCTGCTAACTAGTATTTTTGATTTTGATATATATACATACTTATATTTAACATATATATTTTATAGTGATGGTTCTAAACAAACCGGAGTATTTTGTGCTTTGCTAAATCTCTTGGAATGTGCTGAGACTGAAGGCGTAATCGATGTTTTCCAAGTTGTGAAAGCTCTTCGTAGAGCCAGAACAGAAATGATTTCCTCCTTTGTAAGTAAATATATTACTGGTTAATTGCTTTTATTTTCTTTTTTAAAGTCTCTCTGTTCTACAGAAATACTTCCACTGTCATTATTACCATTCAGTAGGAAAATGTCCAGAGTCCAAACAATGATTCCTTTGCTGGTGTATTTTGCCTTATTATTTATTTTGGAAGGTCATTTAATTCTTGAATACTGAACATATTTGCTAGTAATAAAGTAGGCCACACATACTTTGTTGAATTGAAGAAGTAACTACTTCTATAAATTTGGCTTCTGTTCTGTGTATATTTAAGAGAGGGGATACTTTCCTGTGCCTGCTGTGGGACCCTCTGCTATAACTCTGTGCTATCACAGGGGGGTGGGATGGTAAATGATGGACAAGTGAGAATATACAGTTTAGGAAATCTTGCCAGTGGTTACTCAGATCTTCTATTTAAGAATCCTTTATAAAGGCTTCTTGTGTTCATCAAAACCAAATGTGAGAGTAGCAGAACTTTATAAACACTGGAAAATATTAACTAATTAAGTCTAGGCACTATGTTGTGTCTTTCTCTCAGGTTTTAGACCATTATCATATCATTAAGTAAAACTACATGGTGGATCTGCACATATGCTAACTCTCTCTTTTTTTAAATGCCATTTAGGAAGGTTATCAATTTCTATATGATGCTATTGCAAGCCTGTATCCTGCCCAGAATGGACAGCTACAAAATGCCCAATGCCACGAACAAATTACTAACACCCAGAATGAAGTCAAGAAGGAAGAAGGGAGTAACTCTTTGGAGTCTGATTTCCAACTTATGGGTCAAGAAAGTGGAGATGATGCTGAGATGTGCGATGATTTCAAAGCCAAGGATACATCTAGGGAAGCAGAGAGTTCTATTAATGGACCTACAAATCCAGTTTTAAGTGGCATGGCTTAGAATTTGTATCAATCCTCGGTCCGCACCATAGAGAATATTCCTTGAAAAGAAAATTGAAACCAGAATATTAGAAATGGCATTCCTTTACAGAACACATCTTGTAAAATGCAAAGGATTATTTTCCTCCCAGGAACAATATGGAAGGATGAGAAACTTTTGGATAGATATAATAAGACTGTGAATTTTGTATGCGTGTTTGCATAGAATTTTAATCACTGGCTGTGATTTGTGCTGTTTAATATTTTTCGAAGCACAGCACACTTTTTTTTATATAAAGGTCTTTTCCATAGTTCCAAAAGAAGAGAACTGCTCTTCTCTTCCTTGTTGTTGTTGTTGTTAAGAGGAAAGAAAATTATTCATAAACGGTTTTGTCTGTGAAAATATTCAGGTTGGTATCCAGAAAGAAAGCACAGCTGATTCTGAATGCCCAGAGTTTGTTTAAAAAAAGGGATAAGGCTTCAAGTATAAGCTTGTAGTCACCATCTTGATTTTGTTTTAACCTTCCCTGCATATGCCGTAATATATTTTTATATTATATTAGGATATTAAAACAGGTTGTAGTCTTGCAGGTCACATTGCAATAATGAACTGAGACAACAAACAAATGTTATCAAAACAAGAGAGATGTAAAATAAAGTTTATGACCTGGGTTAGTATAAACGTGGACACAGAATCTGAGCAAAGAACCTGAAAAAGTTAGAATTCCTTTGACTTGAGCTCAGCTAGTGAAGAAGGTACGATAGATATCCTTTTTTCAAGAGCAACGTAGAAGTGTTTTGCCAAAGCACAAATTTCTAGTAAAAGTTTTTGAATTGCAAATCTAGACGTGGCCTCGAGATGGCACTGCATGTACAAGAAATTCATCTGAACCACCAACAAATCTAAAGTTATGAATGCTGAAAGCTGCATAAGGTTAATTCAGCTAACGTTTACTTAGACATGTTAATACAGATGTTCTGTTTTGTACTCTGTTTCTACGGCTTGAATAGAAGTTTTATTTACAAGAGGCTATATTTTATTCTTTATAGTTTATTCCTTTGGAAAGGCTGCACTTTGTATTAAATTTTATATGGAAAACCGTTTCAGATTATTTTATTTTTATTATTTTATAATATCAGGATATTATATTTTTGGACCATTCCTTTTTTTAAAAAAATAATAATGTGTAGGATTTTTTTTTTATAAAGAAGAAAGTAAAATTATGATTAAAAAAACTTCAGACAATATGTAAGGCTAAACCTTCCAAACGTTATATATATAATATAACATTCGTGTTTGTTTTTAAATAATTATCAATTATCAGTTACAACTACTACCTACAACCTCGTTCTGAAGTTCGGATTGCTGCTCCCCCCCCAATGGTCTATATTTGTATTTGACAAGCAACCCACATTAATGGCCATTTGGAGCACTGCAGAGTCACATGATCCCATTTTACAACATTTTTGTCAAAAATCAGATCTACTTCCGGCTTCTGGCAAAACCGTGAACCATTGATTCACTTAATGACCATGGTAGTCAAGTCAATGACCATTGTAAAAAAAAGGGTCCTAAAATTGCATCGGTCATATGGGTGACCTGCTTTACAATTGTCATGACTTATGACCATGAGGGACAGGCTCTATGATGGTCGTAAGTCAAGGACTATTTGTAAGGAAGCTTCTAAACGAGGTTTTCAGAAAAATAGGAAACAAAAAAGCATGCCATTTTCACAAATTGGAGTAACGGCGAAGGGGAGAGCCAGGAAATCATAAAGGCCGCGTGAGGCTTCAGGTATTGAGGGCAAACCTTGCTTTCAATGCAGAGAAACAGGGAGACGGGCACAACACCTGTTGGCAACTCTTTAAATGAATGCAACTTTTGTCTGGATCAAAGGAACTGTGGAGGACAGCTGCATGACTCACAGGAAAAAAATTCAGCTGCTTTAAAGAGTAGCAGGTGGATGTACACAACCACCTTCATGGGCTGGTTAAAAGATTACTTGTGAATGCGTGTCATCTTGCAGGGATGATAAATAAGTAGGGGAGGGGGAAACTACTAGGAAAACATGCATGGTACAGATCAGTTTTTTTTTTCAATCTTGGCAACTGTAAGATGAGTGGACTTGAATTCCTAGCCAGCCAGCATGTCACAGTCCACTCTTCTTAAAGATATCAGCTTCGGGAAAAAACACGGTTCTAATTGCAAATGGCTCCGGTCCTGAGATTATTTTTAAAATTAGCTGAAAGATTAAATCACTAGCTCTTTCTTGGAAGACCTTCCTGCCAGACAACCGTACTGTTTTTGCATTGCATAACCAGGAATATTCTCTCTCTCTGAACACTTTTGCTGTCCAATTACCTGCCTGCTTCCATTTCGTTGTTCTTTGTCCTTCCCATTTAATGCTGTTCTTTTTATTACTATTTCGTTCCTCTTGTTGTTGTCTTTTGAAGTTGTGTGTGTGCATGATATCTTAACTGTAGAGTCATCTGTCTGGGTAAACTATGTATGCACCAAGTGAATTTTAAACAACTCTTTAATACAGTGTTTCTCAACCTTGGTGACTTTAAGTCCCGTGGACTTCAATTCCCAGAATCCCCCAGCCAGCACAGCTGGCTGGGGGATTCTGGGAGTTGAAGTCCACGGGACTTAAAGTCGCCAAGGTTGAGAAACACTACTTTAATAGGTTGGGGGAAAATTTTTTGCAGCTCAGCTTCTCTGTTCAATTCTGAATGTTTCTCTTGCACTTCATTAATTGCCCACCAGGTTGTGCTAAAATACTCCTAATGCATTGTCATTTTTAAATATGCACCGAAGCAAATACAGCAGGATGAAAAGGCTTATTGATGAAACTAATAATATTTCTAGTTCAGGTGTTTTTGATAATATCCTCTCACAGATCTCCAAACTGATGTTACTGCTGAAAGGAATCAAGTGGGCAAACAGACCTCCTCCTCCTCTTCAGCGTCCTTCCAATTTTAAGAATTTTAATTACAATAGTAAAAATCTAATACAAACTAAACTTACAGGCAGAGAAGAGAATGGGGAACAAAAATGTGCAGGAAAAAAAATGAAAGAAAGAAAAAGAAAAGAATAAAGAAAAAGAAACATATGAAGAAATGTCCTCCAGCCTTTATCGCAACAGGTATAAACAAATTTAGTAACTCTTCAACCTATGTAAGGTTACAGGTATTTCTTCATCCCTTGATTATAAGGAAATCCATAAACATGAAGTTTTCCAAGTTTCCTGGTGTCTGCAAAAAAAAGGATTCCCAGAATACTGAAAAAAGAAATGTCTTATTTTAACCTTGGTAAAATAAACCAACTTTATATTCCTTACTTTTGTTTCTAACAGTTTTAATCTTTAACTCAGTCAGATATTGTCTTGGGATACAGAAAAATTGAGCAGAAATCAAACACTATCGCACAGATTTCTTCAAGACTTTAACAAGCCTCTTCTGTAGATCCAATAAGAAAACATTTTCCAGGTCATCGACTTGGTTTATTGTTTGCACTTCTCTTTTAAATTTTGAACCATTGACCCATTTCTTTTGTATATCCAGTAAAGTGTCCTTTTCCAAATCATTCTCTTGGCACGTCACTTGTAGTTCCACTTCCAATACTTTTTCTATTTTATTCAATACAATTTGTTCTACATCTATCATTCTTTCATCAACATATTTTAAACATAGTCTACTCATAGAAGCAAACATCATAATTGACAGTGTTGATATTGTAGTTACTAAGACAGGAAACACGCGCTGATGAGCTAATTTTATTTTACGGTAAAATCCATTAAAAAATCTTGGAAGTTTGAAAATGCAATTCTCCTGCTGTCACCTTTACAGCCTGACTTAGCAAGGGTTCCCTTGTGAGCTTTTTTCTCTGCCCATTATGCAGCTGTGGGTTACGCTGTCTCTTATCTGACCATTCCCTTTGCTCTCTCCCCCACAATCATTCCCATAAACTCCTGCAGACAGGGTGGGAAAATCTGCCCACAACACTTCGAACAACACAGCGTGCTCAAAAATCACCATCAAAAAGTAAACAACAAACCCAGAATTCTGTTTCCAGGAGTATAAACCACCCCCACAAATATTGCAAGGTGTACTTTGCCAGAACTTTAATCCTGAAATAAAAATGAAATGCAAACTTTTTTTTAAAAAAGGGAAATGAATATATTTTGCAAAATGTAAGAATGAGCAACATTCTCAATCCACAAAAGCATAACACACAATACTAACCACCTTCCTTGGCAATGATTTTCAAATGCATCACATTGAAGGATGACACTTCTTCGTTTGGAGGCTTGATCCAAAGATGCAGTAATGATTTCAGGCATTTGGAAAGAGCAGCTCAGGGGAAGACCACACAAGAAAACAGGGTTTAATGAAATATAAGCAGAAGGACAGGATGTAGATTGAAACAAAAAAATGAGTTTCTTGATGCAGGTGTGCAGCTGTTGACCTTCTTTGGAGGAAGTGGGCGTGCCAACTTAAACAGTGTATGTGGCTGCCAAATGTGCGCTTGTGAAACTTCCTTCAGCAGAAGCTCATATGAGGCAAGGAGTCAGGCGTCATCACAGCTGAAGGCCTGAGACTTATGGCAATGAACTTGCAACTTTTTCCTACCAATTCACATGGTAATTTTTTTCTTCATCATATGGTCAAAAGCGAATTGCATGTATCTATTATTCCCCCCCCCAAAAAAATAAAACCCTCCATTATATTTTTTCCTGCCATCAAAAAAGGCACCAGGTCTTATTCTTGGGGTGGATGTCATCCAGTGGCTCCCCTCACTTGCATGTGTTGGCCTCCTTTTCACTGTCAGAGGCCTTCAGGGAATTCTTCTGCAGCCGGCAAGGCTCTCCTGGAGGCCTCTGCAGCTGATAACAGAGATCTGGATCCATCCGGAGCTCTGTTATGGGGTGCAGGCCTTTAGGAGAGTCTTGCTGGCCTTGCTGGCTGCAGAAGAAATGACCTGGCAAGGCAGGTGTCGAGGTCTGGCTGCAACTGTCCAAAGGTAAGTAGTAGGGCAGCTCCATCCATCATCCCCACTCTAGCTTAATTTATACCCATGATCCTGGAGTCTTAACTAGGGCTTATTTTTGGGTAGGGCTTATATTGGGTGCATGTGTAGAAATCAAGCTAGGACTTACTTTTGGGTAGGTAGGTCATATTTTCAGGAAAACACAGTACCATATAATAGCAATAGCAGTTAGACTTATATACCGCTTCATGGGGCTTTCAGCCCTCTCTAAGCGGTTTACAGAGTCAGCATATTGCCCCCAACAACAATACGGGTCCTCATTTCACCCACCTTGGAAGGATGGAAGGCTGAGTCAACCTTGAGCCGGTGAGATTTGAACAGCCGAACTGCAGTCAGCTGAAGTAGCCCGCAGTGCTGCATTTAACCACTGCGCCACCTCGGCTCTTACCACCATGACTTAGTGATTTTGGCATCTGCTCATCACCTTTATTTCTTTATTAAACAGATGTATATAGCCACCCAACTCACACACAGGTGACTCCAAACAGATTGCAACATTTTAAATTCCAATACATAATCCCCCCCCCATTCAAATCCCCACCCCACCCCCATGGCAGCAACAACGCAATCAAATCAACCCCTTGATTGGCTGTATCTCCATTTGCAATTCCCAGGCCCACTGACAAAACCACGGTTTTGGGTCCTTTCAGAACAGCAACACGGCCGACCCAACTGGTTTGCTTATCAGTTAGATTGTCTGTGTTTGTATTTATTCAGCCCTGGGTGATTTTCTAAATCTCTTCAGATACATGCGCTGGGTCAGGCTATATCCAGGTCAGTTAATCCATATACTTGGGTTGTATTTGGCTGGATCAGGGGTGTCAAAATCACATCATCACAGTGTTATCATGTGACGTATTGTGACTTTCCACCCCTTCACCAAATTGGGCATGAGCGCAGCCAGTGCGTGATCCATCCACACCGCGAATTTGACACCCCTGAGCTAGACGCATGCAGCCAACTCTCAGAATGGTTTCTATTCTAGTGAAACTTGTGATCTAAATAAGTTATCTATAACTCTATTGTTCTAAGCATATCATTCACTGATTAGATATAGATTGGTTGCTACTTTAAGCTTCGGCTGAGATGGTGTCTGAGAAAAGGTTATCTGATGGATCTAAATGGGTTCCCAAAAGAATCTGAGTTTTCCTGCCTCTATTGCTAGCCAGCTGTGACTGATCTACAAAATGCTACAACGGCTATTTATGTTGACATGTTCTTGCTCTTTTCTCCCAAAAGATAAATTACTAGAAGTTTTGCATGGATTGGGAAAGTCCATCGGGGAACTTCCAATTGTTCTGGACTTCAAGAGCCAAGGTGGCGCAGTGGTTAAATGCAGCACTGCAGGCTACTGCTAGATCAGCAGTTCAGCAGTTCAAATCTCACCGGCTCAGGGTTGACTCAGCCTTCCATCCTTCCGAGGTGGGTAAAATGAGGACCCAGATTGTTGGGGGCAATATGCTGACTCTCTGTAAACCGCTTAGAGAGGCCTGAAAGGCCTATGAAGCGGTATATAAGTCTACTGCTATTGCTATTGCTATTCAGAAAAAATAGCAAGGAATTATGAATGTTCCTCTGCATATGTTCATTATATTAGCCAAATGAAGTGGAAAAATAAGAATCTTCTTGCTACAATTAAAATATGAAATGGAGAACACTCAGTCAAAGGCCAGGCCAATCAAATTAGCTTATTCTGAATTACTAGGAATGTACATTATAAACAAATGGGGGGAATAGTATACATTGCAATTTGTCCTTTAGTTAGAGTTAGCAGAAATTTTTTTTTTCTAGATGGACAATAATTTGACTCATTAAAAATTACCCTGGGCTGGGTCACTTCAGAATCTAAGAGTTTTGCAAAAGAATAAACTTGTGTGGATTAAAGTCCATGTTTTAAATGCTTTGTTTAAAATGGAAAGAACCCTTTATCAAAAGAACTCAATGAAACAGTGGAATCACCAATTGTATCCTCTTAATTTTATGGCCTTTGCTGGCTAATGAACCCGGCAGTCACACAATGGGATAAAATGTTTCTGGAGAGAAGTCATTTCTATATATACTATCATGATTGAAAGCTGGGTGCTCTTAATGGGAATGTACACACCAGGCCTACTTAATATTCTCATAAATAATTATTAAACACATAAAAGAAACTTCCAAACGAATCTACCAAGTGACCAGGCCAAGCATGTTTTATACTATAGTTTGACTTTAAAAACAAACAAACACCTATGAGCAGCAGCCATAAGTTGGATTCTCAAAAAATTGTGTCACGTCAGATAACTTTGGAAGGAGGTTTGAGTCCCTTGTCTGTATCACAATCCCAATAAAAAAATATTCCCTTTTCATTTGATGATCAACTCCCACCTACTCCCAATAGATAAACATAAAAACATTTGCAGGTTTTTCCTCTTGTCCATGTGGCAATTATCCTGGGTGTGAGGGGAGAAGATAGGAACAAAACTAGGATTGTCCCAACCCAATTGTCCTTGGCTTTGATAAAAGCCTTTGCTTCTATTCTCTCTTACAAATTCCCTTCTGTGAAGTCTTACTCTGATGATGTTCACCAAGAACCTTTGGTACTCATGAGTGAATTCTTCCCTAACAAACTCTTTCTGCTCTTCACCCACACCATTCTCTCTCTCTCTCTCTCTCTTTCTCTCTCTCTCTCTCTCTTTCTCTCTCTCTCTCTCCCTCCCTCCCTTCTCCTCTTTTCCTCCTCCCTCAAATAGTGCAAAACTGATGTTCCAAGGAGTCAGTGCCTCTCATTATGAGCTTATCTGAGATGAGTGAAGGCAGCTGCTGAGTTTCAGCCGCTAACCTCATTAGGAGTGTGAGAGCTTGTCTGCAGGAGGGAAATATGGAGGGGAGACCTGAGGGGAAAGCTTTGCATAATTTCACGGTGCCTTTAAGGAAGGATAGACTTTGTGAGAGGGAAGGTGTGAACAAAGGTACAGATAGACAAAGTGTGGAATTAAACACAGGCGGCTGCAAGAAATACAGATAAAGGGGGGAAATGAACAAAGGGAGAAGAAGAAAACTTAGCTGGACGAACAAGAGGACCACTAATGATTGGGGTGACAGGATTCCCTTGGTGTTCTGAAATCCTGTTAAACCACCTGGGAAAAGATATCTTGATAGAAAGATTGATTATAGCTAATATGTTCCTTATTCTGCCTAGAAAAGGATTCTGATAATTTGTAGTGGGTTGATACTACAGGCATTGGATGTCTGTTCCCTTGGAGAAAATGGGGAAATGGTGCCTGTAGGCTTTCAGACTTCCAAACAGATGGGTAAAAAGAAAAGGAGGGAAATGCTAACATTTATAATCATTTTTGTAGATACTGTTGGTTGAATCTGATTGTATTCACAGAAGAAGACCAAACATTCAGCTTCTTTTGCTCCTTGCTTCCTCATCCGGTTTGCAGAAATCAGTGTGATTTCTGAATTGTTAAATTAGCCAAGAGTGGTGTTTTCCCTCCCCCTTCCCTTTGTCCTTCTCTTCAGGAATTGGTTTTGCTGGGGTTAATAATGCCCAAACCATTTTCACACAATCAACGGTGAAGTTTCAGAAGAAGGGCTCTCCAGTCGTAACCCTGTAGTCTCAAAAGCCATGATCACAAGCACAAGAGTAGACCTGTTAAACCTCTGGGTTGCTTAAGGCCGCAAATGCAATTCAATAAACCTCCAGCCCCAAAAGTAATTTGACTTCACTCTTATGTAGTCCATGCTGGCTCTTCGTCTGCTTCATTTTTTCCGTTATTTTTTCCCAACCCTTTAACATGCTTTAAAAAAAAGCTTACAGCAAATGCGCAGCTGCACTGTGTGTGCATTGTTCCTTCAGATGGTCTGAGTGGATCTTCCTGTCATGGAAGGCTCAGAGGTAGGGGTTATGTTTGCTACCGGTTCAGTAGCAATGTGAAAACGCCCGTGGGTGTGCGCACTCGCCACCTCCATGAATGCGCAGGACTTTCTGTGCATGCAGAGAGCATCAAAGCGGCATCTGGGTGGGTGGGCGGAGCCTGCTACCAAGCCCACCTGCAAACAGCGAGCAGCGGGAGGGGGGGGAAATCCACTGTGCCACGCGATTTAGATTAGCTAGAAAGCAGGATTTCCTGCTTTCTAGCTAATATAAATCGTGCCGCACAGCTGATTATTGGATCAGCATTTTTTTTTACTACTGGTTCGGGAAAACCCCTGGCATCTTTACTACCGGTTTGGGTGAACCGGTCCAAACTGGTAGCATTTCACCCTGCTCAGAGGAAGCCCTAATCAGAAAGCTTTACAAGAATTTTAAAAAAAAACACACACCAGAAAGAAATTCCTGGCTTAACATGCATGTTAAGTCAGTAAACATAACTTATGTATTGACAATCTAATAACAATATTCACATATGGAGAGTTGTCCACAAAAATCCTCCTGATTCCAAGCATCTAGCAATTAACACATATTAGGTGGAGCCTGACTGTCCAGTAACAGATAATAAGCTACTTTCTGCTCATCCCACCTTATCTGCAACTGAGAGAGAAAGCCAAAAATGAATAACTGTACTTTCTCATCTCAAGTTATACATTCAGCAAGAAATATTTGCTCAAATTTATCCCAACACAGCACACACAGATCCATGATGTTCATTGCTTTGCCAATCTACCATATGTGGGTTTTTTCCCCTGAAATATGGAGAAGTATTCTCAGTCTTCCTTGCCCTCTTCTAAGTGTTTTAATCCATTCTATTTTTCCCCCCCAATATTCTTCAAGATAGATTTGAGCAATATTATAATGGAAGCTGGCATGTGGCATCTCAAAGCATCAGCTCTGGGATCCATTTCCAAGATGTTAGAAACTACAAATGGCTGCATTCCAGTTTTTGCTTACAGAAGTGCCATCTTATTCAGAATATATTTACATGAATGAGTTAATAGGGCATTTACTAAGAGCCAGAAAGTGCCAGAAGTTTCCTGGCTTTGAGTTTGGTAACTTAATGATTTATAACTAGCATTACCACTGCATGAATGGATTCCTCTCTTCTCTACAGCAGCCATTTTATTTGATGTGCTCACAAAATGTTAATAGCAACGGCACTTAGACTTATACACCACTTCACAGTGCTATACAGCGCTTTCTAAGCGGTTTAGACAGTCGGCATATTGCCCCTAACAATTTGGGTCCTCGTGTTACCGACCTCAAAAGAATGGAAGGTTGAGTCAACCTTGAGCAAAAGATTGGGAATCCTGGATTTAAAGGTTTTTAAATTCCTTGTTTAACTGTGAAACCATTTGCATTATCATCAAGAGTGATCTATGGAGGATTTCTAGTCTGAGAGAATTCCTACGAGATCCAATACTGTAGTAAATTTAATCAAAGTAATAGCGAAAAACATTAAAATAATGTTTAAAAGCAAATCATAACTATGAGTTACATCTCTTACTGAAATTCTGAGTAGCTTCATGATAGTGGGATTAAGGATAAAGAGTTTTCCAGATGTCATTAAGCAACTTAGCAGTGTAGATTCACATCACATGATAAATCACATTGAAAGGTTGCACTGGTGAAAAATTGCTTTCACAGCAACAATCAAGGAGTTGATTTTAATATTTAAGGCCTTATGCAGAATCATCAATATGAGGAATCATTGACCTCAATATGAATCTACATGAAAAATGATGTCAGCAGAAGCTCACTTAAGGATGCTTGCAATTTTTTTTCTGCCTGGAAGTCAGCAGGTTCTGACCAATTCTGGTGAACTGGTAGCCAAAATTTTGAGTAGTTCGGAGGACTGGTAAATACCATCTGTGACTGGCCCCTTCCCCATCTATTCCCTGCCTCCCGAGTCCCAGCTGATTGGAAGGAGTTGGGGATTTTGCAGTAACCTTTCCCTGGAGTGGGGAGGGAATGGAGATTTTGCAGTATCCTTCCCCTGCCATGCCCACCAAGCCACGCCCACAGAACTGGTAGTAAAACTTTTTGAACCCCACCACTGCTGGGAGCTAATTATGTTATATGTGATGTCACCAATGTGGGCCTCAGCTTTTGGCCCAGTTTCTTTGCACTTTGGTGGAGAAAGGGAGAGATTTGAAGAAAGAAAATGGATATGAAGCATTTGCAAGGCTTAAGGTACTGTTTTTCAAACTTGACAACTTCAATGTGTGGACTTCAACTCCCAGAATTCCCCAGCCAGCATCAGTTGAAGATTACACATCTTAAAGTTACCAAGTCTGAAAAACACTGCCACAAGGCATCATTTCGCTACTTAAAAGACCGATAAATCCCCAAATGTCAAAATAAGGTAAAAAAATATTCAGCCTGCATATTCCACAGAGGTTCAAGGATGAAAACAGGTGCTGGAAGCCTGCAAAAGATATTTTACATTTTACCATTTTTGAGACTCACATTGCCTTGAATATTCAATCTGAATTAAAACAAAATAACATTGAATTTTTAAAAAAATACTAACTGTTCTTGTTTATTTGCAGAAAAGATAACTCATTCACTAAATCCAAATCTAATTTTCCCATAATAGTTGTTATTATAGCTTACCAGGCACCATAACTTCTTTGTTTGCATTGTTATTTATTCATTTATTTACAAAGAAAATCATGAGTGTTGAAAACCAAGTAGAAGGTATTAGCTTTTGAGCTCATTATGGTCTTGATCCAATACAGAATATAGAAACAAGGAGAAATTTCACACAATACAGAAAATATTACATACAATTAGACACAAAGCACAATTTACATTACATGCAGAATCCAACATTTTGTCCTAAATGAGAACTTTAACAATTTTACCTTTTATTTTGGGAACTTACAGTATATAATTCAGGGAATTGGCACATTTTCTTAAACAAGGCAAAATACGCTGATTCTTTAAGTAAATGTCTCTTGATGGAGCTGAAGACTCCATTAATAGGCTTTATAGTAAAATCTCTGGGTAATCTTAGACATATGTTTGTATCTTTAATTGCATTCCTTATAAAATATAGACTTTGTACAGTTATGACTAACAAGCAGGCAATTTCTGATTTATGGCCTGGAATGCAGTGGCTTTAATTGTATTTCCTGCTGTGTTGGAGTAATTCATAAAGATACACTGGTTGGTGAGTAACTTAGGTATTTAGAGATGAAAGTGATTTTTAAAAAGCAAGTTCCCCCACTTTACTTTTTAGCAGTCATGATGTCTGCTGACATGCAATGTATGCGCGGCTTCTGAGACACTCAGGCACCATTCTTGAAAACTAACTGCTTGCTTTTTTCTCTCTCCCCCCCCCCCCCCGGGTAGTGGGCAACTGTAATGGAAATGTGTGAAAAATTGCTTCAAGGACTTTATGTCTCCAGTTCTCCTAACAACAGCAAGCTTGTTTTAAAAGTTATATGGGGAAACCATATCAGCCACTTTTTTTTTTAACATGCTGGTGCAGTTGCTCAATAGGATTTTTGCTAGTTTGGTAAATTACCCCACTCAACCTCACTTTAAGAAGTATGGACTTCGACTCCCATAATTCCCCAGCCTGTTTCTTAATCTCCACAATTTCAATAGGTGTGGAATACAACTCCCAGAATAGTTTAGCATTCTGGATGGGGATTTCCAGAAATTGAAGTCCATGCAGCTTAAGGTTGTTGAGATTGACAAACACTAAATCAGTGGTAGTCAACCTGGTCCCTACCGCCCACTAGTCGAGGTGGCGCAGTGGTTAGGGGTGCAGTACTGCAGGCCACTTCAGCTGACTGCTATCTGCAGTTCGGCGGTTCAAACCTCACCGGCTCAGGGTTGACTCAGCCTTCCATCCTTCCGAGGTGGGTGAAATGAGGACCCAGACTGTGGGGGTGATATGCTGACTCTGTAAACCGCTTAGAGAGGGCTGAAAGCCCTATGAAGCGGTATATAAGTCTAACTGCTATTGCTATTGCTAAACCATTTTGAAATCTTGTTAAAAAAAAACCTGAAAACCTTCAGGAACCTGAAGAGGAGGAGGAAGAGAATGCTTGCAATTTAAGGTATTCTCAGCACCATAAAGATTTTCTCCAGCACCACAAAATGGCATTATTTTTTTCTTTATGATCTGTGTTACCACTGAGAAAACCATGGTCTTGACAACAAATCCCTTTACTTGTCAGTATGATATTTCTGCATTTTAGAAAATTTCTACCTCACTCCGAATTTTACTCCTACTCCCTTCAAGGAACATTTTATTTTAGAAAAAGAAATGTCTGCCAGGCAGACACAGATATTCAATTAACTCAATTTTTTGAAATTCACATAACTTTAACATTAACATTTAACCAACCATGTAACCTGAGTTTGGGGGTGGGGGGGTGGGAACAAGCTAAAGTTTGGAGAACTAGTTTATTTATTTATGAGATTTTGGGGCTGGCCAGTTTACATCAAAAGTAGCAAAAAAAATTCCCTAGTACAAAGTTTACTTTCTGCTTATGAAAATTCTAACGTTCTGTGAATTTTCATTTGGGTTCTCTCTCTTTTCCCCCCTTTTTAAAATTTGTTGCAGTGATTCCCAAGGCAATTTAGCATTCTCTAATATCAATCAGCAACCATAATTGTAACTCTTCAGTCCTGGAAAAAAAACATGTTGATTAAAAATATAAATCAACCAGTAATCACAGTTCTGTATCACAGTAATATCAACTGCAAAACCTAGTATCGAAGTTGTAACTAATAATACCTGGACAACTTCAAAATAAAAACCAGGTTTTTAAAAGAGGAAATGGAAGGATAAATGTAATCGTTAAAACAAAAGTGAAAAGTAGCTTTCCAAACTTGGATGTGAAGAGAGTTCTACAAGCTGGTCTCACCTGTGAGAAGAATATGGCTGGCTGGGGAATTCTTGGAGTTGAAATCCACAAGTTTTAAAGTTGTCAAGGTTGGAAACCACTGCAAGAGGGCAAGGTTTCTCAAACTATGAGGTACCATACAGAGGTGGGTTGATCCCGGTTCGGCCTGGATCGGGTGAACTGATAATGGCGGCTGGGGGAGGCTCCGCCCACCCACCCAGACGCTTCTGCGCATGTACAGAAGTGTCACACGAGCGAGTGAGCACACGCGCAAGAGTGAACCAATAGAAAAAAATGGAAAGCCACCACTGCTACCATATATTTCCCTTGGGATGGAACATACAGAATTCAGGGGAACTAGAAAGAACCTTTTAATTACACATTGTTACAATAAATCCACATTTCCCAACATTCCAATGTATTATTTTCATGAATCATTTGCATTCATTTGGATTTTCAGGGTAGGCTGTATACATTAAGATTACACTAAAGCAAGGTATGATGGTAAAAAGTTAAGGAACCCATGCCTGAGGATTACTTAAATGGACTTAAAGCCAAGGATTTATTTGTTAAGAATGAATTAAGTATATATTAATTAATATATGACATTAAATTAAGTATTTATTAATATTAATTTGGAGTTTATAATTTATTCTTTAAATTAATCTTATACAATACAATACAATACAATACAATACAATACAGTAGCAGAGTTATTTTGTCCCTTCTGTCTCCCCATTGCTCAGAAAAGTAACTCCGGGAAGGTCCTTTGGTGGTGGCAGGTGTCCTAGAACCTGCCTGCTAGCAAAGGACCTTCCCAGAGTTGCTTTTCTGAGCAAAGGGGAGACAGAAGGGACAAAATACCGGCCTGCTGGGACTGGGGGTGGGGCAGGCTTACTTCCGGGTCCAGTCACAAAAATCGGGACTTTTTAAGACCCCCCCGGGGACACGGGACAAATTGTGCGGAAGCGTGCCTGTCACGCGAAAATCGGGACGTCTGGTCACCTCATTTATGTGTGTATCAGTGCTTGAACAGGTAAATACAGGATACTAAGCCGTGATTTCTCCCCATAGGATCATTCTTCACCTCTCCTAATGATGCTAGTGAGGAAAGTTCCACTTCTTGCGTGTACATAGAAGTGTGTACACAGAATGAACATTCAGCACATGCCCTTGAGTACTCAGTATCTTTTAATGTTGGGACAAACAGTTCTCTTCCAAAGTTAATAATATGGAGCAGCGTGATACCATTTCTGTAACAAATTCAAATGCTCAGAACACACACATACTCTCTCTCTGTGTGTATATCTGTGTGCTATGTCTGTGCAGCCCTTCTTCATTATTCAGGCAAGTATCTGACCTTCAGGTAGCTTTCATAACTGGGATCAGAATTAAACATTTTTCCCATGTGAAAACCATCAATGGCCTTTCATATATGGTTGAACACATGACATTAGATAGGCTAATAAGGCTTTTCCTCTGGGTTGCAAGTTCTAATTCTTCCTCGTCTCTCACTTGGTGATCCCAGTAGTTGACTATTTAAAAAAAAAAACAGCTGAAAGGCAGCACCTGTGTGTCATTTTTTTTAAAAAAAATGGCTTAACATTTCTCTCTTTCTCTTTCTCTTTTGGCTGAGCACTAACAAAGACAGTTATTAGAGCAGAAAATGCTCTCCTCTGCACAACTTTTGCCTCTTTTCTCTGATCTGCACAGCTTGAGCCACATAAAGAGGTCAGGATGTGAAAGCTCTCAGGATTGGTACAACAACCCCTCTGTTTTCCTTCTCATAAAGATCTGCAGTGAAAGTGGAGGAATTATTAAGTGGAACCTTTACAATGATAGCACCAACAGCACCTGCTGTAGGCTGTGAGGACTGTATCTGCACAAGAGGTCTCCCTTTCTCCTGGCATCCGAAACAGATGCGATACCATAAATTTGTCTTGAATGGATAAGCTGGCATTACACGTTGGCTTCGAATTTCTCATTGATTTAAACCAATAAACCAATTTCGTTATATTTAAGTACAATGACAATAAAGATTATACTGATTTCAGCATAGGAATATTGCCCATATCTTGAAGCAATCGCTGCTAGGCCTCAGCAGAATTCAATATTTATAGGAAATCCTTTGCAGGTTGAATATTGAAGGAAATTCACATGATGCTGCCACAGACACTCTTGCACTCTCCAGAAGTTTCTGGAATATACTTGAAGTGCAGCAGAAGTGTCACACCAAAATGTTGATTTGCATGAAAATACAGTTTTCATGGTCTTCTAACCTTTTGAATGCAGGACCCATTTTTAATCTACACATCACATTTGGAGACAGCTCCTGACCGATTTTTTTAAAAGAGAAACCTGTCTTTTGAGAGATAGCAGGAAATAGGATAATGAGGAACTTTAAGCAGATATAATTTTAAGATGTACCAAGATGTACTTAATTTCTTCATCAACCCAATTGTAATGGAATCCTTCTGTACCAATAAAAGAGAATATATGTAGCTGAGTGTTAAGCTGTGGAGTTCTTGGTGCTCTCTGACCTTGTTTGCAGATAGTTTGCAGATAGTTTTATGCTTGACTAGGTAACACCTAACATGCAGTAAGTCATAACAGAACATCTGCAAGCAAAGAACCAAGCTTAGAAACCACCCACAATTCTTCTCTATCACTCCTCCTCCTTTTTTTAAACTTTATATTACTGTATTTTTTTAACTGTCAAGCTGGTTCACCATTACTATGACTCCTCTTAGAATAGCTAAGTACAATTCCATTCTCCTCAAACAAAATCTTGTGTATGGAGGGGATTGGCAAACAGCTGCTTGGCCATGGGAAAGGATGGGGTACCCCAGTGGTAGAGTAAGCCAAAATGGGCCAAGTTGCCATCATGGCCAGTTTTCCAGTTTTCCGAAGTTGAACTCTCCGTGGCCAATTCAACAATTCAATTATTTGAAATAATGGAAAAAATATTTTACATTTTGTCATTCATGTTTTATTTTGTCCCTCTTTTAGCATCCCTTCTTTAATGATTCTATTCCACTGTTTCTTCCACATTAGTTTAACTCTTATCCCATGGCGAGTTGTCCCATGCAGTGAGTTGGCTGTGGAAAGTTACTAATTGGGAATCTTGAATAAGAGTAGTTTGCACAATGAGGACAATATTTGGTATACCCTTCCCCTATCCTTGTCCAGAAATATAGTTTTACCTACTGGAGTAGGTTGCCTTGGAAGTGGTAAGGAAAGTTCTACTCAGGAGTAGCACGCAGACGTACTTGCACCAATAAGCAAACACTGATCACTTCATCCTATACTGTCAAACTATTAGCAATCTGAAGTACTGAGATGTATTTTAATTCAGCCACAAGAATAGGGTTATGATAAAGTGCACCCCTTGTCCATAGTGACACCAGTTTCCCATATCTCTAACTAGTTCTAAATAATCTCACCCACCAAACTCAAGAAGGACTTCAATCTAAAACCCCTAAAAGCTGTTACTGATACAGTGTATAAACATTTCCTTCCATTATCTTCTCATGCAGGATTTGAGGTTTTTTTATAAAACCTTGATGAGCCAAGGTGGCGCAGTGGTTAAATGCAGCACTGCAGGCTACTTCAGCTGACTGCAGTTCTGCGGTTCAGCTGTTCAAATCTCACCAGGCTCAAGGTTGACTCAGCCTTCCATCCTTCCGAGGTGGGTGAAATGAGGAGCCGGATTGTTGTTGGGGGCGATATGCTGACTCTGTAAACTGCTTAGAGAGGGCTGAAAGCCCTATGAAGCGGTATATAAGTCTAACTGCTATTGCTATTATAATGGCCCTAGAGCGGATCTGTCAAACTCACAGCCTGCGGCCCGGATGCATCACGTACTGGACACACCCACAGCTGATTTAGCAAAGGGGGAAAAGTTGTGATATGTCACGTGATGACGCCATGACGCCATGAGTCTGAAACCTCTGCCCTAGAGTCTTCATTTGCTTGCCTAGTTTATTCATAGCAAGAGCACTTAGATTTATATACTGCTTCATAGTGCTTTTACAGCCCTCTCTAAGCGGTTTACAGAGTCAGCATATCGCCCCCAACAATCCGGGTCCTCATTTTACCCACCTTGGAAGGATGGAAGGCTGAGTCAACCCTGAGCCGGTGAGATTTGAACTGCTGAACTGCAGCTTGCAGTCAGCTGAAATAGCTTGCAGTACTGCACTCTAACCACTGTGCCACCTCGTTTCTCTATTCATGGTAGTTATATGGCCATTCAATTCACAGATTGAACATAGACAACCATTTCCATTTCTAGCCCTTCTTCCCCCCCCCCCAAAAAAAATATTTCTCTAAAAATGTCATTAAGAAGAAAAAAAAAGCTTATAAAATTGGGCAGTGGTGGGTGTTATTTGTCTGGAAGGATCTTTATTAAACATTAGCTAAACTAATCTGCTTAAATAACAGTTACTGAACAAGTTTTAAAAGATATGAGTAAAACCACTCCGACTAATGATATGGTTATCAAAGGAGGCAAACTGAATTTCCATTCTGAATAAATGTTGGGACATAGGTACATAGTTGACTTGGAATTATGGCAGAGGCTGATTCGTAATCAAATTAGTAATGATGTAGTAGGTCGTGAATCTCCACTAACTGTGCCTTGAATCAGAATTTTCCTTTAAATGTATAAAATTTAAAGGCCACTTCAGCTGACTGCAGTTCTGCAGTTCGGCTGTTCAAATCTCACCGGCTCAAGGTTGACTCAGCCTTCCATCCTTCCGAGGTGGGTGAAATGAGGACCCGGATTGTTGTTGGGGGCGATATGCTGACTCTGTAAACCGCTTAGAGAGGGCTGAAAGCCCTATGAAGCGGTATATAAGTCTAACTGCTATTGCTAAAATTTAATTGTCAAAATAACAGATAGACTAGAGGCAAAAGCTATTATTGACCTAGAACAGTGTTTCTCAACCTTGGCAACTTGAAGATATCTGGACTTCAACTCCCAGAATTCCCCAGCCAGCGAATGCTGGCTGGGGAATTCTGGGAGTTGAAGTCCAGACATCTTCAAGTTGCCAAGGTTGAGAAACACTGACCTAGAATATTACCTTCCCACTTCTGAGCATGGCTGATTATACAGTGATGTAAAGTGACATGAAAAGCAAAGGTATAATTGTTTGTTGTGGGCCTTAATTTTATTTCTAATATTGCTCTGAAAGATGAAAAACCAGTTTTTATTTTTGGCATATTTTGTCTTAGTAAAAGAATACATAACCCCCTTTACCCCGTTATGGGGATAAATCTGAATTAAATTCCAAGGGATTTATTTTATGTCCCCGTAGACCAAAATCTAAACATGACCTTCATCCAAAAGTTAATTTAATGTTTTCAGAGACATACGAACTATAAATAGGAAGCCAAATTGCATGCAGCCAAAAAGGAGGGGTGGGGGGAGAGAAGGAAAAGAGAGAGAGATAAACAGCAGAGGAACAAAAATTCCAAGTTAGCTTAATCCGAAAAAAAAAAAAACAGCAGTTGCGGGAAAATTACGGCAGCTCTTAAAATTCTGATTGTTGTGAAATATTATTTTTGTCAGGTCTAGAAGTCTTCGTTTGCACTGGACCTTCAGGCCTGCCACATTTAATGCTGTGGGAAAATGGGAGGGAGGGTTAAATGGAATATGGGAGATACATAGTCATAACATTCCTTTCTCAGACAGTCAAGGACACTTCGCCCTGCACCTTGAGGGGCGTGATTGGGAGGCATCTTCAGTTGTGACAGTGCTTGATTGGGCCATCTGGCGGACACATGGGTGCTGGGCAGGGGCTTGGACTTTCATTTGGGTGGAGAAAACCGGGAAGCTTTCAGATTCGGGTTTTCCGAGTTGTGCCAATATGCCTGGTTGATTAACAATTGCTTTACAAAACATGTATTCAACTGTAATTTATTTGAGAGTTTCTCAGATATAGTTGGATTCCAAGTTCCCAAAAGCTTATCCATTACTGACAATAATGAGAAACACTGGAGTGTCACCATTTCTCCAGAGAACATCTTAAAAAACAGTAGAGCCTTTCTCTGTTTCACCAGGTGATTCACCTACGGAAGATTCTAGAGGAAATGGTTTATCTGGATCTGTTTGGATCAAAACTAACAGTGATTAAAGTTATTGTGATCGGTAGTTGGTCTTCCTTGAGATCTAAATCTCACATGCCAGCTTCTGTATCTATTTATAGTAATATTATCCAGATTTTTAGATCCAGTTATGGAAACCCTATTTGAAATGGAAGACTAGTCTTCAATTTGCTGAGAAATTAGAGTATGACAAATAAAGAATATTAGCTTTCCTTGGTAGATGGGATATAGCAGGGCTGGAATGAAAAATCCTGTGTCATCTTTCTTTTGAGTAAGTATGGCTATTCTCATACAGCTGATCAGTCATTGTAAGTGAGCTGCCATGACTTCATATGTTTGAGGTTTTATGCAATGAATAAAAAAAAATGATACGAACCTAGAGCAATGAACATCTGTCATGTTTTAAGTGTGTTGTTGTCAAGGCTATCTGGGTCCCCTTGGTCTGAATCTTGGGGCTATATTGCTTGAATCCAAAATAGTTTATCTAAATAAAGCAGAATTTTGTGACGTTTTCATTTTCAACACAGAAACAGTTGCACGGAACATTTTGGTTTTTTTTTTAATTTAGGCTTGGAAACCCTGTGTATATATAGTTATATATTCTCTCTGACCAGGTAAAGACAAGTTCTGAGTATATCATATGCTTCTTCTCACTAGCAAGACATAGTACAATACTATTTCCTTTAACTCGATAAAAAGCTTTGACATTTGAATATGTCCTTTGTACTCATTTTCAGTGTTAAAGTTTAATTGCATGTTATCCTTAGACTATAGTCCACTGTTTCTTAACCTTAGCAGCTTTAAGATGGGTGTTTAAGATTTTAAAAATAATGAGAAGCTGAGTTTAATGTTAGAGAGTTTATTGACTTCTCTTTCTTGGGGGGGGGGTTTCCCTCCTTTTTTTCTTTTTATTATTCTTTTCTTTTTTGTTCTTTTTTTATTTTATTATTATTTTGTAACTTCTAAGCTATTTGGTTTCAATATACTCCAGACTTTGCTTGATAAAGAACGATGCCGGGAATGGGATCTGGGAAGTCAGAAGGGGGTCAGGGAGGGGGGTTCAGGGGGTGGGTGGGGGGGAGGGTGGAAATATAGACTCAATTTTCAGAACAATGAATGCACTTGGATACTGTTGCTTTGTTTTCTTTTTCTTTCCTTCTTTCTTCTCCTTTTATTTTCTTTTTTTGTTTTAGTACAAAACGAATAGACCAATGAATACTAGAAATACACCGAAGCGAGGTGTAGAGGGAAAGAAGAGGGGGGAATTAAGAGGGAGTGAGAAGGGAATGTAAGGAGGGTGAGATGGTGGGAAGGGGAGAAAGGAATGGCTGAGGGGGAGGGGAAGTAGAAGAGGGGATTGTTGGAAGGGAGAAATGAAAGTTGGAGGGGTAGAAGGAAGGGTGTATGTAGGATAGAAGTGTTATGAGTTGTTTATTGCTTCTTTTTTTTAACTGCACAGTATTTAAGTGATTGTATAAAGGAAAATGAAAATGTAATAAAAGATTAATCTTGGGGGAAAAAAAAAAAGATGGGTGGACTTCAACTCTCAGAATTCCACAGCCAGCAAAGCTGGCTGTGGAATTCTGGGAGTTGCAGTCCACTCATCTTAAAGCTGCTAAGGTTAAGAAACATGGCTATAGTCATATGATACACTGGGCTACAACCCAAAGTTAGCCTTGGACATGCAACCCCCCCTCGGTGTGATCAGTGTGTCACAGAAAATTAATGGAACAAATCATGGTTAAATATCTGTATATTCTAGTTAGGCTCCTTCTTTTCCTTATATGAATTGCAAGAGAGGAGGTAAGATTTAAGATTAAGATTTAGTTTATTTGTATGCCGCCCTTCTCCGGGAGGGACTCAGGGCGGCGAACAACTCAAAGGGGGGGAAAAAAGGGAACATAAAACACAATACACGTGATTAAAATAAACAAGAATCATACAACCATACAAGTCGAGAGGGGAGGGGAACTCATCAACCCCAGGCCTGCCGGCACAGCCAGGTTTTGACGGCTTTCTGGAAGGCCTGGAGAGAGATGAGGGTCCGGATCTCCGCGGGGAGTTCGTTCCAAAGGGCCGGAGCTGCGACAGAGAAGGCCCTCCCCTGGGTAGTAGCCAGGTGGCATTGGCTGGTGGACGGAACCCGGAGGAGGCCGACCCTGTGTGATCTAACGGGTCTATGGGAGGTAATTGGCAGCAGGCGGTCTCTCAAGTACCCAGGTCCAATACCATGAAGGGCTTTATAAGTTACGACTAGCACTTTGAAGCGTATCCGGAGACCGATCGGTAGCCAGTGCAGCTCGCGGAGCATAGGTGTAACGTGGGTGTACCGAGGTAGTCTTATCAACATGGAGACTTTCTTTCTTAGCCAGGATTATGGCCTCAGTTGACCCCAAGTGATACTAACCAAGGCTCAGCTGATAGATCGTTGTCTGTTTTGTAACTCCTTTTGGAGCTACTCAAGAGCACACCTGTCTTAGTTCCACCTGCAATTGTCTGCATAGCCAGAAGTAGTTAAGGTTAAAATCATTCTGTAGGAGGGAGTATGCCATTGTGCCTTATTTCAGCAGAAATGCATCAATTAGCACTGATTGTACTTGATAATTAAAATGATTTACACATCAGATGGTGTTATTGACATTTGGGGCAACCACCTGTGCCATCTCCTGTAGCCAGAAGTGATGGGATTTGTAGTTCCTTTCCCTTATCATTATAATAGGGGGGGATGATTTTAAAGTAGTTAATTTAGTCTTTTTTCTTTCCTCTAAATGATAAATTAACTCAAGATAATTCTTTTTCCTTTGACAAAGATTTCACAAAGTTGATCCTTTTTTGCTACTGAATCTTTTCCAGCTTGGGAGAAAAGGATAGCGTTGATGTTTCTTCTTTTTTTTTGAGCTTTATTGGTTTATATGTCTAAAAAATGTGAACGTTGGCATCTGAAGCACAAAATCTGGCTCAGAGTCAGCTCTCGTCACAGTCATGGGCTCCTACGGAGAAATGTTCAAGCTTCATTATAAAGACAAGTTGGGAGAAATTAATGGCTGCAAGACTGTAATTCTGACAAGGCTGTTATTGGCAATGTCAGGATTTTGTCACTCCCTCCCTTCGCTTCCGTTGAATTCCCCGGTGTGTTTACTTCAGGCTGAAATATTCTCAGTTCATTCAGCAATTCTGTAAAGACGGCTTTCCATAGTTAAAGAAGAGATCTACTTGAATGTTCAGAAGTAAATAGAATTAATTAAGAACTTTTAAAGGTACAAGCATATGTCCCCTCCCACTTCTCTAGGCAAGTAACATTTGTCAAGAAATGTTAAATAAAACACCAATAGCATAAAAAGGACCACAATTAGCAAGGAGCGAGTTAGATAGCTTCATTTTTTCTTGCTTTCAATTTGGTAATAGGCTAAGTACAAGTCATAGAGTCTAAGTGGGTTATGAATGAACAAACTTCATATTTTCAAAACAGAATGTTTATTGAATCGTATTAGGCAATAATGCTGGAAACATGATGAGAAGTATAGCAAGTTACTGGCTTTTAGATGTTAAAAAGACATTGAGCAATACAATATTTTTTTATCTAAAGTAATTCCTGGACAGGATAGTCCTAGAAACATTTGTTAAAAATTATTTTTTATGGAATGTGAAACTCCCGCAGCTGTCACAGTTCTGAGTCTTCTTTGTTAAGAAATAGTGGATAGTACAGATCAATCTGTGACATTGACTTGATGAATTAATTGTTGGTTGCAGTAACAGACTCTTAACTCCAGTTGTGAACATTTTAGTGAGATTATACATCACGCTCCTTCCCAAAAAAGGGATAGGATCCTATCCTAACTACAGTCCCATTTCCAAATGTAGATGTGAGGCTGGTATGTCCTCAAAGGGACATTTCACTTCATTTGAGGCTTGGATACATCAGTTTTGCTTCTAAGCAAAAGGGTACAATGACACTTTCTCATAAGCTAATGTCACTTCACACATGTGTTTGGAGCTGAAGTGGCTCCAACAGCCATGGTAAGCTATTGGAGGCCTTCCCAAATGTCATTTTCACTGGCAGAGGGTTGCAGGAGGCCATGGCAACTGAAAATGGAGCTCAGGAGCCCGTTTTCATTGGCAGAAGCACCATAGGCTGGTCCTTCAGTGTTCCCAGATCTAGGTACCTCATGGGCTGGATCCAGTCCCTGGATTTTGAGTGTGTCACCCCTGGTCTAGATTATGAGATTTTAAAGTTGTATTCTGATTTTTAAAAAAATCTCAGTATAGTAATTTCTAGATGATTTCTCAGTCAGTAAATGTATCTTTAACTTTGACATAAAGGAAGCAAAACCTAGATAGATAATCCAGAATATCCTTACAGAACTGGAAGAAGATACAGTAAATATTAATGTGAACTGAATTTTGGAGCTAAACTGTATTGCAAAGGCTTTTTTTTTAATTCATTCATATTATTTTCAGTAAATTATTGGTGCTAAACAACTTTATTTGGCAGAATCACACTTTGAAATTTTCATGCATAGAGTACAACACCCTGTTGAAAATGTGAATTTCTTTCACTTCCAAGCTTTTATTATTTAGCTTGGCTTATAAATTAACTGAGAATTTTAGAATGTGCTTCTCTTTGAATTTGTTAAGCTCTGTTGCAGCACTTTATAAAATTTGCAGAGCATAATATTAACCTTAATTTACCTCAGAATGCTTCTTGGCAATTAATTCACCCCAAGCATTGTTACTTAGATGATGCAGTGCCGTTGCTCCTTCTGGATTTCCTCATTTTCAGCATCTTTTTGAGAAAATTCCAACACAGGTTTCTTATATTGTTTTATAAATGATGCAACCTTCAAGCCATTTTAGGCAGGCAGATCATATTTTTAACTGTTGAGGAAATATGGTTTGTTAATATTTATGTAACACTGACCGGTTAGTATTTATAAAACACTGAAAGTTGAATTTGCTAATTGCATTTTTGTATGCATTACTTTGTTATTATCACTATAATAAAGTAGATGAAGTAATGGAATTTGCAAAACTAACAATGGGAATCAGAAGGCAAAAAATGGTGCCATGGCATAGTAGCATAAGCTCCTTCGCTGTTTGATGCGTTATGGTGTTATACATGTACCCCAAAAGAGCATAAATTGTAGCAATATGCTTTCATCGTTTTCATGAAAGCAGCAAGGTCCTTTGGATGTCCATAAAGCTAAATATAGATATTTTCAACCAGTTTTTCAAAAGATGATTTGTTCAACACATTTTCACAAAAGCCGAAGGCACTTAATTGCACAACTTCTAGGTCACTGATTTGGAATAATTCTAGCTAAATTGTATTTGTTTTAGACAAGCATAAAGGAAAAAGAAATATATGTCAGGAAGGAAGCCAGTATCTTGAGAAACTCTCCACAAGGATATTATTCTTCACGCTAACAGTGGCTAATTTTTAGTATGCGTTTTCTGAGATATAGATAACCAATAAGAACTATAGAATAAATGCATATATTATCCTCCATGTGTTTCAGACAATTTACACCCAGCAAATTCAATAGACTGTTTTGGAAGGAATTGTATTCCCAAATTAGAATTTGGGGCTTATAAACAACAATGAACATTTTAAGGAATTATTATTTGTTAATATCAAGAATCTTCCCTATCAGTTTTTGAAAACAAAACAAAACACTATTCTGGAATTGATCGATTTTACACCCAAATCATAAAACCAATATTCAGCATAAAGTAGTATACTAACAGCACTGTGAGCAGGCAACCCCAAAATTATTGACTATACTTTATTTGCAATGTAGCGTTTCAGGAAATTGCATTTGGTCTGTGGGTGAACATTTCCTTTATCCATCTAAATGGACAGTGCATATTTCCTTTCTCCTAATAAGAATTTTGCAGTTAAGATAACCTAGAATAAAGTGATGATCTACATGAGTCCCCATGGGCAGAAAAGCACAAGTTTTTTGTGTGATGATGGTGTACAACAGTTTCACGGCTTCATCGAGTAATAGTGTTTTCATTGACTTCTGCATGATTTGGAAGAAATCTAATTTACACAATGAATTTCCTGTACTTAAAAGTATTCAATCTTTCTTTATAAGGCACCTTTTGCTATCTTGTAGGAATGTGACTTAGCTAACCTTTAACAAAATGATTCTCACAACCACCGCATCATACTTTCTGCTTTCTGTAATCAAGGATAATGCAGGATTTCTATCCATACAATGAATTCACATAGTATTCAACCTACAATCACAATGAGTTTCCTAGAAAAATGTGTTTGGTCACTGTGGAAAACAGGTTACTGGACGAGGAGAACCTTTGATGTAATGGCTAATGTTACTGTGTACAGATTTAGATGGGTGCTTTCAAGTTCTACTAAAAATAGACTTTCATTTCTCAGAAGACCTCAATTTTGGGAATAGTCAGTAATGATCTTTGTGGGTAGGTTCAGGACTATGTATTCATACACCATATAATTCGAAAATTGGAGAAAACCATGTCTAAGATAACTTGTGAACAAAATAACCATATTTTTAGGATGGTCCAGCAATGGCTGTAAATTCCAGTTTAGCGATCATGTATGCCAGATTTTAATGCCAAGCAATTAGAGCAGTGTTTCTCAACCTTGTCAACTTGAAGATGTCTGGACTTCAACTCCCAGAATTCCCCAGCCAGCATTTGCTGGCTGGGGAATTCTGGGAGTTGAACTCCAGACATCTTCAAGTTGACAAGGTTGAGAAACACTGAATTAGAGCATCTGCTTTCTTCATGCTTTCTTGGAAGTATTTATTGATTGAAGTGGCCTTTATATTTCATATGAGCAAAGAACCAATAAAATACACAGGCCTCCCCCAATACTGCTGTATCAATCAAAGCCTTTCCTGGATTGTCCCCTCTTTTAATGTCTGTTCACACCTTTGGCAAATTTCTTTTACATAACTTCCTCTAAAGATTCTAAATCTGGAATTATTATGTTGTTCTGACATTACTGTGGATCCGTAGGTTGAAATGCCACAAGCCTACCTGTGGAGTTCAAGCTGAAATTCAACATCTGCCATCTTGTTCAGAGTCCACTTTTCAAACTTTTTTCATACTGTGAAAATTATCTCTCAATTGTTTATTTCACTCTATCAAAAAAATAATCCTGTTGCCTCACCGCCCCTCCTTCAGGACAAAATGGAGATGGATTCAAAGCAGGTATTGCCTTTTGGCACTGATTCTGAATGTATTTTGCTGCTTCGGGGGCAACTTGAACTTTCCAAAGGTCCTCTGAATTGCATGTGGTTAGTCTGCGTACAGATGGCCTGTCCCTTGCTGAAGTGCCCACAGTGCAAATGACAATTGCTGCTGAGTCCTCTGGCAGAGCAAGTAAAAAATAAATTGTGTTGAGAAATTGTAAAGACATTCCCAGCAGCTCTAAGGGCAGGTTGTCCCGTTTCTTTGTTCCACAAGGATGAGTATTTCATTTTAATGCTGTCATATATTGCAGGGAATACAACGCAGCTTGAGACTTAAATCACTTGAAAGGGTAATATTTTAAATATTTAGTTGGTCAGATGAAATGACAGAATAAAGAAAAAATAAACATTCTTTTTTTAAAAAAAACATTTTTTAAAATTCCTAACAATCTTTATACCCAGAATTTTCCTTCTAGAAATTGAACTACTACCAAATATCAGTATTTCAATCTGATATTCACTCAGCTATGCAAATATCCCTTTTCTTAAGACGTCTCACTGCCTGCTTTTGATTCCTTTACTATGATAAAGAAGAGATAATTAAAAATAATTGCAACTGCATCAGTGTACTGTAGGTTATTTTTGTAGTAATTAAAATCATGTGTGTTATGTTCTGAAATTAACTATCTTGTGTGCTAATTTCTTGTATTCACTTGGAAAGTATTGCTTTGAATCTTACAAGAACAAAAAGATCTCCTAGGGTTTTTTTTTAAAGAAAAAAAGTCTTTTGGCAAGGGTATATTGTTGTCGATACTCTAATGAAAAAGAAACTAGCTGTTGGAAAATGGGGAATCTATATTACTGAAAGAAAATATTCAATAGAAATTAGAATAACATATGCAGATGCAAACTTTTGATGCCTAGTACATGAAAGTTGATCTGTGAATTGCAAAAAGGAACAAAATGTAAATAATATTTTGTCATAGTGCAATATGGAGAATCCAAAACTCCAAGGTTCTAAAAATATCTTCCTTTCTGTTTTCTTCAGAACTCATTTGTGCACGTCTGTCCCCTTATTTTAACCCTGAGTTACAAATATTCTCTTTTATTGGTACTTACTGTTCAGTTTGGATGAAAGAGTGATAACTTTAAGAAACAGGAGGGTTTTGGATTAAGATATGAATGGCATGATTATCTGTGGTACAACAAAGTTAAAGTGAATGTAAATATCAAAAATGATTTTATAAGAGCCGAGGTGGCGCAGTGGTTAAATGCAGCACTGCAGGCTACTGCTAGATCAGCAGTTCAGCGGTTCAAATCTCACCGGCTCAGGGTTGACTCAGCCTTCCATCCTTCCGAGGTGGGTAAAATGAGGACCCAGATTGTTGGGGGCAATATGCTGACTCTCTGTAAACCGCTTAGAGAGGGCTGAAAGCCCTATGAAGCGGTATATAAGTCTACTGCTATTTATTAGTTGTGCCATATTAGAATTTGGAATACGTGTAAGGCAAAATAGCCTCTTGAAAACCCTTAATGGTTGTCAGTCTAAGTGTTTTTAGGAGGGAGATGATAATTAAACAAAGATGGTGAACTGATCTGATTTTCTGAATTTTTCCCAAGGAGCCTTGTACCTAAAAACAAGAGAAGGCGTACATGCCATTGGTTTCTTTATCTTCATTTATCAAAAATGGAAATACAGGCTATATAATGTAAGGATCGTATGTTAAAATGGGCAAACATGTTGGGATAGAATACACAGTTGGAGAGTGAAAGGGTGAGGTTTACATTAAATTATAATCTTAAATAGAATTTTTATAAAATGATGTATAGTTGATACATGACCCCAGATAAATTGTAAAAATGTATAATGGAATTTCAAGTATTTGTCAGGAATGTAATCAAGCTGAGGGAATGTTTTTTCATCTTTGGACATGTAACTAAAATAGAAAATATTGGGATTAGATATGTATTTTGATGCAGAAGATTTTAAAACTCAATGTATATAATTGAAACCAGAAGCTTTTCTTTTGGTTTCTTTAATAAACAAACAAATGAAAAACATTTTATGGAATTTTGTTTTTTATATATGATAATGACAAGACATTTATATGCTGAAGTTAAAAGACTTACAAATATCTACAATGGAAGAATGGTAGAAGAAGCTCATAGAATTGGTGGAGATGGCTAAATTGACAGCCTTGATTAAATAAAATACTTCAACAATTTTTTATTTCTTCTTGGAAACAACATTTGGACTTTTTGCAAGAAACTGAAAAGAAATGAAAATTTGATTTTAGCAATAATCATTTGGTCTATGAGACTTACTGAGTTTAATCATATCAAAGTTGGATAAATTCATTTTATCCCTCAAGTTGACATGTTTTCTTTTCTTCTTTGGAGAAACTGTAATCCGGCTAACAATTAGTAGAGAAAAAGAACAGACTTTTTGGTTATATCATAGTGAAATGCCACGGGTAGCATTTTGCATTTCCTGACTCCCTAACTTTGTCAGACAAACAAAAACAAATACTTTAAAACACACAGCTCTCTTGATCCAAAGCTTTCAGTCATATTATCCACTTCAGGCGCTATATCCAAAAGCAATATTCGTCTTGGCTGTGACTGTAAAAAGTGGGGCCACAGTTGCATTCATTGTTCAGTGAGCTTGTCCACAAAGTTAAACCCACCGACAGCAATGAATGTTGATTGTGACCTTTTTTGTGTGTGTAGACCAAAGTGAAATTCTGCAAGGGAAGACACAAACAAATCACCTTGGGTGTTGGCTTTATGGCTATCTTCAGTGAAATTCTGAAAGCATGAAGCAATGAGGAGGATGGTTAGCTGGAGGGTACAATCAACGGTCGATGGTTTTCACTTTAATCCCAAACTCACCGACAGCGTTGAATGTTCACTGAAGCAACCAGAAGAAGCAGAATTCCAAAGACTTCACAGTATCCATCCTTAAATGTCTAAAGTGAAGGAAAATTTAAAAAAGACATTATTTTCAATTTGGTAGACTAATTCTGCTTAAAAATTACTGTTTCCATAACAATACAATACAATAGCAGAGTTGGAAGGGACCTTGGAGGTCTTCTAGTCCAACCCCTTCCTGCCTAGGCAGGAAACCCTATACTATTCCAGACAAATGGCTATCCAACATCTTCTTAAAGACTTCAAGTGTTGGTGCATTCACAACTTCTGGAGGCAAGTTGTTCCACTGATTAATTGTTCTAACTGTCAAGAAATTTCTCCTCAGTTCTAAGTTGCTTTTCACTTTGATTAGTTTCCACCCATTGCTTCTTGTTCTACCCTCAGGTGCCTTGGAGAATAGTTTGACTCCCTCTTCTTTGTGGCAACCCCTGAGATATTGGAAGACTGCTATCATGTCTTCTTTTCATTAAACTAGACATACCCATTTCCTGCAACCGTTCTTCAAATGTTTTAGTCTCCAGTCCCCTAATCATCTTTGTTGCTCTTCTCTGCACTCTTTCTAGAGTCTCCACATCTTTTCTACATCGTGGCGACCAAAACTGAATGCCGTATTCCAAGTGTGGCCTTACCAAGGCCTTGTAAAGTGGTATTAACCCTTCACGTGATCTGGATTCCATCCCTCTGTTGATGCAGCCTAGAACTGTGTTGGCTTTTTTGGCAGCTGCTGCACACGGCTGGCTCCTATTTAAATGGTTGTCCACTAGGACTCCAAGATCCCTCTCAGAGTTACTACTATTGAGCAAGGTACCACCTATACTGTACCTGTGCATTTCGGTTTTCTTGCCTAAATGTAGAACTTCACTCTTTTCACCATTGAATTTCATTTTATTAGAGAGTGACCAATGTTCAAGTTCATCAAGATCCTTCTGTATCTTAAGCCTGTCTTCTTATCTTATTATCAAATCCATCTATTGAGGAATTATCAAAAAGCACCACTGCACTATATTTAATGCTCAGCAAAATCTAAATTTTCCCTGTTTGGGGATTTAAATACGCAGAGAAAAATATCCATAAATCCCTGAAGAAAAATATTACATCAGAGCAATGTGTCTCTTTATTAAAATAAAATAAATCAAACGTAAACTCAAAATTATAAGTATAGCCCATTGTTAAATATAAAAAATAACACTACTATTACAATACTGGCTCCAAATTGACATCTCGTGCATTTATTCTTATATATACTGTATATTTTTGCAATAAATATTTTACAGTATTATTGCCTAAGGGCTGGAGGCTAAAACATATAAAGAAAGGTTGCAGGAACTGGGTATGTCTAGTTTAATGAAAAGAAGGACTAGATGTGACATGATAGTAGAGTTCCAGTATCTCAGGAGTTGCCACAAAGAAGAGAGAGTCAAACTAATCTCTAAAGCACCTGACGGCAGGACAAAGAAGCAATGGATGGAAACTAATCAAGGAGACAACAATCAAGGAGAATTTTTCTGACAGTTAGAACAATTAATCAGTGGAACACCTTGCCTCCAGAAGTTGTGAATGCTCCAACACTGGAAATTTTAAAGTAGAGATTGGACAATCATTTATCTGAAATGTTACAGGGCAGGGATGTCAAACTTATGTTGTCATGTGTCATATTGGGACTCCCCCCCCCCCCTTCACTAAACCAGGTGTGGGCGTGACACATCTGGCCCCTGGGCTGGGAGTTTGGCAGCCCTGGTATAGGGTTTCCTGCCTGAGCTGGGATTGGACTAGAAAACCTGCAAGGTCCCTTCCAACTCTGTTATTTTATTCTGCTAATTATGCCTAAGGCAGATGTAAATTTGAAGGCAATGGGCTTGCCACCTGACAATAATTCTTTCATACTTGGCAATGTCATAATACTCAACAATTTTGTAAATGATTGAGTTAGAATGAAACAATTCTTAACTGAATTCCCATTTCAATTTATGAATATTTAATACACTTTTTCTTCTTTGGTATACTGAATTAACATTACATATAATTGTTCCAAGGACATTACACTGCTCTTTCTGGAAAGTTTACCTGATCTCTTCAATGGAAGAATCCCTAGACAGTTTCTGGGAGTATGCTTTGATGTCTAAAATAAAGTAAAGTAAATTTGATACAGATTTAAATTCAATCTGGAAACCATCCATATATGTACATATATTGGTACCATGTTGCCCCGAAAATAAGACCTGTCCTGAAACTAAGGCCTTGCCACATTTTTCTGGTGGGCAAAAATATAAGTCCTCCCCGCAAATAAGCCCCCCTGGACAACAGGCCCAGTGCCATTCACTGACCCAGGGGCATCGCCAAGCCGTGTGAGCGCCTGTTCGTCGCCACCCAGCTCTCGCGGCTTGGAACCTTCAAAATGCCAGTGAATGGCGCTCTGCACAGCTGGAGAGGGGGGGTTGCACGAGCAGCTGTTCCGCTCCCACTCGCACGCCTCCCAGTCTCACGATGCTCTGGTCCAGCTCTCCCTGCAGAGTCAGGGCACCTCCGCTGTCACTGCTGCCATCCCAGCATGGCTTTTCCGGCGGCTTCCAAACTGAGTCTTCCAGCAGTGGCCGCTCTAGGCATACGCTCTATTGTTTTGTGGGCCAGCTGCCGGCAGAGCGTACTCCCAGAGCGTAGAACCATAGAGCGTATGTCCAGAGCAGCCACTGCCGGAAGACTCGGTTTGGAAGCCGCCGAAAAAGCCATGCTGGGATGGCGGTGGCAGCGGAGGTGCCCTGGCTCTGTAGGGAGAGCTGGGCCAGGACATCGTGAGGCTGGGAGGCGCGCGAGCGGGAGCTGAACAGCTGCTCGTGCAACCCCCCTCTCCAGCCGTGCAGAGTGCCATTTGCAAACTTCTCAGAGAGTGCTGTAAAGCACTACAGGCTGGCATATAAGCCAAGTGCTATTGGTATTATATTCTTCTTTTCTATATTTATATTTATTTTCTTTTTCCCATAGTTTCTCCCTTCCCCAGTTTATTATTTTACTTCCATGATATCAATCAGACAAATGAGTTCCTTAGTTGTCGTTCTTGAGATTATATTTCCTAACAATAGAGCTGGCTGCTTTCCATTTCCATTTCTTTTTACTAATAACATACTTGAAAGCTCAGTATCCATTCTTCTGTTTATTTCTCACCTTGAATACAATCTGAAAATCCCTGCTTGCTTCTAAACTTTCAGTTCTATAGTCTGCATTTTCTATTATTTATTGGTTAAGAGTGACTTTCACCCCTACTTCTTCCATCATCTGGTTCCCATCTTCTTTTTTAAAGAAACCCTGTGGATTGGCCATGTGTGCCTTTTGCTAGTCTGTGCCACAAATGCCAGATTTATTTTATGTACCTTTCGTATCTCCAGGCTTCTGAGAACATTCACATTGGCTGAAACCTCTTCTTTCTCTTTATTTAAGGTTAGTAGGTCATAAATAAACCAAAACACTTTTCCTTGCTCTGAGCAATTTGCTCATAAGAGTACATGAAATATCACTTCTAAAAACCAAGAAACCTAACGTGACTTGACAGGAGAACACGACAAAGTAGTTCATTGTGTTGCTTTAAAGGCCACAGGGATTTCGGCTGTAGAAGTTGTCTGTCTTAGGAATAGATTAAATATCTTGTCTGATGACCTGAGCTTAATTTAAGTGGTTGCCTTTGCCAGCCCTTCCAGAGGGCGTATATGTGAAATAGAGCATCTCATCTTCCATCTTCGATTCTTTTCATCATCCTGATAGTTTGACCTAAATTGAAAACAGGAATGCTGTACGGTACAGAATATTTAACAGTTATGCCGAGTGGCATATTTAAGCCTGTTAATTAGAAACAATCTGTACTTTTACGTAGGAGGCTGAAGGTCAGAATGAATATTGTTAGTTTATTTAAATGTGTTTTCATTATTTTAATATAATAAATAGTTTGCTAATGTTACATAATCAGAGCAGAATAATGATGTCATAAATCACTACCAGTATCAGGACATTATCTGATTTGTTTTTTTGTTATTTAATACAATATGCGCATTAGGTGAGAATAATTTGTTCTAGCCAAAATTAAGTCCAACTGATTTCAGCAGAATTGAAAGCTTTTTAGGATTCTCGTACTGAAATTAGTCTATCTGCTGGATCAATCGTGTTTTAGCAGAACTTTAGGCATACTCATAACCGCAGTAAAATTACAAAAACCATAAAACAGAAATTGGAACTGATACAAATTACATCCACCTGACTCCATAAGTATGAATAAACCTGTGCTTGCAAAACTTCCATTGTACCTCTCATGAAGTTTCTAAGCAATGTTTCATCAGAGTTACAGCCATACATCTGTTGGTAGAAACTCCTTCTAATTTTTGCGAAGTATCTGCAAAGGGTTAAAATGAAAATCAGAAGTAATACAATTATGAATTTGGAATAGTTCGAAGAAACGCTTTATCATCAAGTCTCATAAATGACCAGCCACAAAGACATTTTGAAATATTTCTTGGGAGTCGTGCATGGCTTAGATTCTATTCAAACATGACAACACAAAATGTCAAAACTGTAAATTTACCTTAATAAAGTTTGTATGAAAGAACAAGGTGCATATATGATAAGCAAAAGAAGTATGGTTCCAGTACCAAGTGGCATCCCAGGGACCGTTAGATACGTTGGCGTCTGCCTTTGTGGTCAGAAAGAAAATACTATCCTTGGAGGAAGAAACCTGATCAGATCCTTCTTCCTTGTCAGTGATGAGATTAGCTTTTTCTCTGAGGTCAGGAAATTCCAGTGGCCATAAAGCTTCCAGACATATGCCTAGGGGCGAGTCTGGCTAAAATAGCTTAGAATCTAATGCATTTTCTCCATCTCAGCAAGTTTAAAATGTATGAATGTCAACTCCCAGGATTCTTCAGCCGGGAATTTTGGGGACCTGAAATCCATAAACCTTAAAGGTGCTGATATTGAGAAACACTGATCTAATGGATCCAAAGTTCCCTCTGGTTAGCTACCGTGTCCATGAACTGAGCTGGAATGTACATCAGCTGCTTGCTCCCTATCCCTCCTCACTCCTTGCACCAGGGAGTAGCTTTGTCCAGAAGTACACAAAGAAACAGTTTCACAGAACGTGGAGAGGACAAATGTCTCTTTGTCCTCATTTTTGTTATGCAGGCCAGCAGTGTAATTGTACATGTCAGAGCATTCTAACCTAAACTTAACTTGCTCTGTTAGGTACCAAAATATTAAAGTAATTGTTATTATTTCTGGGTTACTGCACCGTTTTGCGAATGGGCTATATTTTGATATTTGAAAAAAGTGTGGAGGAAGGAAACAGGCTTATGTGTGAACAGAAGGAAAAGCATCTTTGAGTAAAACAGTGCAAGTTATCTAGATTTTTAAGTGGTTTCCTTTGCCTTTATAGCCCCAATATATAGGATGATGATTCACAGCAAGAGAATTAATTAACATGCATTATTTCACATCATTTATTTAACTGTGCAAAAATTAGAAAGCATAGCAATTTTACAACTGAGGTTATTCATTGCAACAAACTCAAGAAATGCCAGCGACAGTTCACCTAGTTATACAAGCTCATATAAAAAAAATAGAAATTGGGAAAATATAAAATAGTAGCTACTGCACTTATAATCGATATGCTTAAAAGTATCAATAGATCCGAAGACGATGTCTTAATCAGATGAAGTTTGTTAGATTTGTCAATCTAAACTCTAATCTGATATTGTGTTATAGTTGTTTTTTTTTTAAATTGAACTATATCTTTTTAACTATTTCTATAACAGACTCATTATGGCTAAGTCCTAACATAAACTTTTTTTTTTACAGATTTCAGCCATTTATCACAAAACATTATTCTGATCACCACAGGTTTCGGCATCTCAGTTCAGACTGTCCATAAAATGAGATGGGTTATTCTTTTACAAAAACTGTACTGATAGCTATTGATAGCACTTTAATATGTTCCTTGCGTAGTTTTTTAACTACTAGATATGCCGAACTAATTTTCTTAATGATATATAGAGAGCCAGGTTTCTCCAGATGAACTGCGTCACATTTTTACAAGTATTATCTCAAAAAATAACTGTGAAAAGGTTATGATCAATATGTACAGTGTCAATCTTTCTGACAAATGTCATGTTGCATCAGGAACACATGAAGAAATGATTCATTTAAAGTCCCACCCTTACAGTTACTTGAGAAAAGTGATGAGGAATCTTGGTTTTGATATTGTATTTCTCACTATTTTATTATTGCAGCAAGATTTCCACTGAACAGCTGCAGATTCGGTACGGCCAAGACCTTTAGACACAGATGTTTGAAATATTGCTATTAAATTTGGTGAGAAGTCAAAAGTAATTCTATTCTTTCATGAATTCACAGCTTGTGGTACTATGTTACCATATGCAGGAAGCCAGAAATCACAGCATGGGACATGTAGTCAGCTTTCAAGACTTTTAGCACATTCAACTCACTTTCAATGTCAAAAGATAAGAAGCCGAAAAGGAAATTTTAAGAATAACTGCACTGTGCTGATAAACAACTACAACTGTGGATGAAGAGAGTAACTTTGTTTTTCATAAGGTAGTTTACATTAAGAACGTGCAACCTATGACAGAAATCTTGTAAGAGCATACATGCTATTTTTCAGCTTTTTCCCCAGTGAGAATGAAGAAACAATTGCCGTATTTTTCGGAATATAAGATGCACTGGAGTATAAGACGCACCAAGGTTTTGAAGAGGCAAATTTGGTATGGCCAAGACCTTTAGACCACAGCCCACTTTTTTGCTCGCTTCTGCCCTCCCTAGCCCCCAGGAGCTCTGAAAGCGTCCTACAAGCCATGCACGGCCATTTTGGTGAAGGGGGCGGTAAAAAAATGCTGTATTCAATGTATAAGAAGCATCCAGATTTTCAGCCTCTTTTTTGAGGGAAAAAGGTGCGTCTTATACTCCGAAAATACGGTATTTACATTTTCATAGGATTAGAAATTAGTATAGCAGGAGGTAAAATCCACATTAGATTGCACATTATGTTTTTTACTATGGACTGATAACTTGGGAACAAGTGGAGCGTGGTGACTTATGTGGTTAGGATGCTAGGTTGGAGGTTAGCAAGCACCCAAGATCTGGATGCTTGTATGGGGCAGGGTTGAGCGCCTGTCCTCCGCTCCAGCTCCTTCCAGGGACATGAAAGAGCCCAGGCAACAGTGATGCCACTGCTAATCCTTTCAACCTGGAAGTGAACCTTGGTGTCTCTGACGAGTTCAAAAGAAAAACCCTTGGGAATATAAAACAGGTTGCTCTTCAAAATGTCTAGTTGGAACAGGAGTCCCCAAACGGGGCAACTTTAGACTTGCGAACTTCAATTCCCAGATTTCTCCAGACTGCAATAATTTTATTAATAACTCTGGCAAGAAAGGTCGTAAAATGGGGTAAAATTCAGTGAACAAAGGACTCACTTAACAACAGAAATTTTGGGCTCAATTGCGGTCATATGTTAGAGGACTACCTGTATACATATTATCCTACCTGTAAATATTTCATTTGTTAAGATTTTTAATATCTGAGAATAGATTATTATTTTTCTCACATTTTTCACAATTTCTATCATCTGTGGGATGATTTAGAGAACAGGACACTATTGCCAAGCAAGGATGATTTGGGGTTGAACTACTGAAGAAATATGTACAATGAGGTACAGGTTTCCTGTCAAAAATAATTAAGAAATGGAAACTAATTTTAAAATGTTTGTGGACCAACAAATGTATCTAGTGCCCCCATTTAAATTCTAAATGGAGCAGTTTTACTCTCCATACCTACATCTGGTTGCTACATCTAGTCCTTCAAAATTGAATGATAATTTTAAGAAAGGATGTAGAAAGGGGGAGGAGAGAGGGGGAAGAAAGTGTCGGATAAGGTATAAATATGGTGTACGGAGAGCAATAGCAGTTAGACTTATATAGCGCTTCATAGGGCTTTCAGCCCTCTCTAAGCGGTTTACAGAGTCAGCATATCGCCCCCAACAATCCGGGTCCTCATTTCACCCACCTCGGAAGGATGGAAGGCTGAGTCAACCTTGAGCCGGTGAGATTAGAACCGCTGAACTGCAGATAACAGTCAGCTGAAGTAGCCTGCAGTACTGCACCCTAACCACTGCGCCACCTCGGCTCTTAGCAGAAGAGCCAATAACTGGTTTTTTTGTATGGTAAGATGAATTGATGTAATTACTTAATAATACAACATGATATTGACTATGTAATAGTATACATGTGATTATATGCTATGAAAATGGAAAATAAAAAAAATTTCTATGTGAAAAAAAACAATCTGGCTTGCTACTTAAACAACAACAACAACAAATGACAATCAATAAAACCATTGAATTTCAATTAAAACAAATTTAATGATAGTTTTGAACACAATGGAGGTAATCTAACATTTAAAACAAGAGTGGGGCCATTTTCTTAAAAAAAAACCCCACACATTTAATTCTTTCATTTTTTTCAAGAAACGTTCTGATGCTTTAGTCAAAATGTCTGTATACTTGACCATTGTTGATATGCTGACTCCAGATAGGCAAGTATTTTTAATAGATATTTTATTCTTAAGAGTGCCTTGAACATAGGATACCTTTAGTTTGGCCTTAAATAGAAAGCCAGCTGGGCGACTTTGTGCCAATCACTTTCTCTTTGCCCTGGGAAATGGACAACAGCAAACCACGTTCTGAAAGCTTTTTTAAAAAAATGCAGATACTTGTCCAAGCAGTCAACTATGACTTGAAGGCATTGTCTGCCTGCCTCCCTGCCTGTCTATCAGTCATCCAAACATCCATCCATCCATATCTATCATCTACCATGGTTCTTATACAGGAAACCATCGTAATACCTACTGAATTTGCAGAGTGGTGAGAATTTCATTTGGTTTGATTTTAAAAGGGTACATCTAAATCTCCATTTCTTTAACTTAAATGAATAAGAAAAACGAGCCTGAAAAAAGTAGGAGGTTTTTTTTTCGGGGGGGGGGGGCTCTGTTTATTTGTTTTTATTCAGTGCAGCAGGAAATAAACTAATCTACAATTATGGCATTTACAAATAGAGATGGGGAAAATGTTTAGTCAGATACATATTTTTAAACTAATTTATGTTAATTGGAAGAGTTTTGTGTTATAGTTTTCTAGTTCAAAATCCACACACAATAACATGCATATTAGAGAAATTCAAATAAAGCGTGTGCCAAGGTTATATGAATACTTCTGTACACAGAATTAACTTATATTTTATTCAAAGGCTTATGGAAATTGGAAAAAAAATGTTACAAATATTTCTACAAATATAAAAAAGTCCTGAATAAAGAAAAAATCATTTAAGAATGATCACAGAAGGGGAAGCAGACTGCAGCTAGTTTGCAAACAAGTATTTTTGTACTAGTTCTATCTTTGAAAATAGGTAAAGATAAATCTACACTACCTTCTGATTATTTTTTAAATATTTACCATTCTCCCTTTTTTCAGCTTCTTTTCCAGCTCTGTAGATCGTTCTCTTGTACCTCCCCAAAATATTATAGCTTGACAGGGCAATCTGTGGAAATAAAAATATCGTGTTACAAGCCTAGTACTAACAACCATTGACTGTTAAACTTTTCACTAGTTACATACTTTGTTCGATGATGTTTGAATCAGAGCATCTTTTTGGTTCAAATCAGAAAGAAGCCTAGCGCAATTTCTTCTTCACTTCATTTCTTTAGTATGACAATTGATTTATTTTGATTTTATTCTCCCCCTCCTTGCAGATGAACTCAAATTTGTGAATGGTGTAAAGGGCACTGTAATGAAAGTCCAAAGATAGGAAGCCTACTAGAAGTTGTAGTCAAGATAAAGTTGGAGCGGCCCATAACTGGAATGAATAACCTTTTTGACGGCTGGGTGTTTCTATCTGTGAGGTAAATGGCAGCACCTGTAGTGTGATGGTGACAGGAGGTTGGGACCTTCCATAGGTGTGCCTAATGTTCGGTATTTTCTATTTCTGTGATGGCGAACCAGGTAGAGTGGAGCCATCTCTGCGGGCACACGAGCCGTCACCCAGTTCAGCTTCACTGCGCATGCATGCGCGCCTCCTGTCGGCCAGCTGATTTTTGGGTCTCTGCTGGGAGACATGTGAGCATATGTTTATGGGGGGGTCGCACATGCATGCGTGGGGTTGGGGGATGCGGCGCTCCCGGCACCCCGTTTTTGGTCCTAGGAGGCTTCAGGGAGGCCTGCTAGCACCAAACTGGGGGTTGCACGGCATGCACGGGGCGGGGCCTGTGGGGGGATTCCATTATGGGTGTCAGCACGAGTGCGCATGGGCACTTTCGGTACCCGAGGAAAAAAAGGTTCGCCATCACTGTTCTATTCCTTGGTTCAGGGTTTGTTTCACCTGTCCATGTATTGTAACAAGTAGGAGGGGAAGAAGTCCAGATGGAGAAGTTTAGATAAAACAAATGTAATCCAGATAGGCTGAAAATTGTCCTGAAAATTAATGGCACCAGGGCTTGAGGACAGAAGTTAAGCTTTAACCCAAGATTTGTGAAGCAAGACACACTCTTGCCTCAACTCTTATCATAAGTAATTTTGAGACACCGTGAGTTATCTGGAGAGGTGCTCTGATGGATTCTGATTATACCCCTTCCAAGGTGGGAAACTAAGTACTATAGGATCAAGCATTGATCAATGATGCCTCTACCTTCTCCGAAACTGGCCTGCTCTTCTGCTATCAGATTTTCCCGATTCAGCTACTGTCAACCTCTGCTTTGCTGTTGCTTCGGCTGCCATTGTAACAGGGAGGGGAGGGCATGGTATTTGGGAGGGGAATGAATGATGTGCTGGAGGAAGATTCTAGACGCTGACCTGACCATCTTACTGCGCATGTGGAGGAAGGGAGTTTCCCGCCAAGGTTAACTGTCCGGCATTCCATCCTGGTGATGCCTTTTGAAGTTATCTCCCACCTGACAGTTGGGTGAATTATAATTGGACTATGGACTGGGGTGCCAAGGGGAGGGGATTGAATTATACATGATATTCTTTGCTTTCACGCCTAATTAACCAGATTCAGCTTAGCTTTGCTACTGTTCGTTTATAATTAGTAAAAGTACACTTGATTTCAAACAAATGGAGTAGAGTGGTTTCTTTCCTGATTATTAAACGAAGTTGCAGATGACAGCTACTCTTTAAGTTTATCATGGGGTCCTTAGCATGATTATGCTGAGCAGCTAATTGGCCTGCAGCTAGCAGGGTCATCTCTCTCTTTCCCTTCTTGATGATTAGAACTATAATCGCCAGGCCCCAATCCTCACAGATAAATCCAGTGGTGCAGAATATAGTTAAAGGGTAATGGCAGAGTTTGAGTCCAGCCTTCAATATTATTCTTCATTAGTTTTGGTGGAGTAAGGTCACCTCTGGGGTGGGGCTTCCTTTCCTGAGCTGACCAACAAGAAATGTAATTTCAGGTACAGATACTGAGGGTGGGGATGGGAAGACTAGGACACATATATAAACCAATCCTGTAAGATGGATCACAGATCAATTATTCTAATTTCGGAGCAAGCATTTGCATGTTAGCAATTGCTAACTGAACTGTTTAGCAAAATGTTGTTGGAAGGATTATGATCTGAGATTCTGTTTCTCTAACTGGGTTACCTGAAAAACTTTGCTTACAATGATAACTCTGAATGGACACCACAAGCTCAGATGCATTCTCTGGGTTTTGCCATTGCAACATCTTCATTTATTCCAAAGGAAATCGTGAATCTCTTAATTTATTATTTTCTTCCAGAAAATGAATTGAGTTCCCCAATGTGTGCAACTAAGCACTCATACTGGATGGCTGCACCTGTATTTATTAGCATACGTTCTACACTAATTAGTTCCAAAGATGAAACTAGGCTGACATATTAATCATAGTCAAATCTCAGCACTCACAGCTGGATTGCATTCCATTGAGGATGGTGGATGTGTGAAATTCCCCACTTCCAAAAACAGGAGACAGGAGGCAAGAACTCACAAAGGAACCCACCAAAGCAAAAGATTAACATGCACATTCCTCTCCACTCTAAGATAATTGAAGCTCTCCGTGGAATGCCGTCTGAATGGGGCCGAGTATCAAACTCTTTTTTTTTGTCAGAGAAAAGCACCTGTAAGGATTTATACTACTGGATTTGGATTTTATTCAATTTGTAGGCCGCCCTATTCCCCGAAGGGACTCAGGGCGGCTGAACAAAGCCAAGGGAGGGGAAATTACAAAAAGTAAGACAAAGACAATCAGACAATACGAACAACTTAAAAGCACAACAGACACAGCAAATTCGAGTGCGGGGGGGGGGGGGAACTCAATCCCAGGCTTGCTGGGACAGCCAGGTCTTCACGGCCGTCCGGAAGGCCTGAAGGGTGGAGAGGGTCCGAATCTCCACGGGGAGCTCGTTCCAAAGGGCCGGGGCAGCCACAGAGAAGGCCCTCCTCCGAGTAGTCGCCAGCCGACATTGGCTGGCAGATGGGATACGGAGGAGGCCTAATCTGTGGGATCGAATGGGTCTGTGGGAGGTAATCGGCAGAAGGCGGTCTCTCAAGTACTGGATATTAATAATGATGTTTCCGGTATATTTACAATGTGAACGACTAACATTCCACATTGGTGTACAGAGTATATAACAGAATATAAATAGATGCTAAGTGTGAAACAGAGAACAATGGGTTACTTTACAATATTCTTCTGCATTTCTTGGATGATTAGATCTCGACAAACTTTGCTAATGAAATACCGCAAGTACAAAATCTGCTTTTCTCATTATTACCGTAGAAGCAATTTTTCTCATACTGACTTCATAGTTAGGTCCCAATGACTTAACAAATTATCTTGGCAATCTTGTTTTCAAGACATGGGAACTGGAATCGGATTCTGGCACAGAATACATACTAAGTCCCAAAAGCAACCCAAAGGAAATAATTCCATAGGAAGCCTGACAAAAGCTTGAAAAATACTTAGTGACAAGTAACGCTCGCCCTCCCGACTTCTGTGTATAGATTCCCATACGCATTCTTTCTTCTTGGATGCTAACAAGAGCTGTCCTGATTTGGCTTGGAAAAACATTCCCAGTTTCTCAATTACAAAAACTGTATGTGGGAAAGAGTGTACTGGGAAAATTAAATGTTTATAGCAGTTATTTTTATCACTTGATGGACAACCAAAATCAAACTGAGTATCGGTTGTCTAAGCAACAATCAATAGCAATAGCAGTTAGACTTATATACCGCTTCATAGGGCTTTCAGCCCTCTCTAAGCGGTTTACAGAGTCAGCATATCGCCCCCAACAACAATCCGGGTCCTCATTTTACCCACCTCGGAAGGATGGAAGGCTGAGTCAACCCTGAGCCGGTGAGATTTGAACCGCTGAACTAGCAGTCAGCTGAAGTGGCCTGCAGTACTGCACTCTACCCACTGCTCCACCTCGGCTCATCAAGAAGCTATATTGAATAAGCAAAAACATGTGCTGTTGCTGACTACAGCTCAGATAATAAACTCCATGAAAAATTACGACTTAAGCTAAATAAAACAGTATCCTCAAATCAAGAAGGAACAACCTCTGAAATGTTCCGCATGATTATATGGTGAAAATGAAGAATATATTTCTAATAGATTAGACCCGCTAAACAAAATTTTCTGAAGAGGTTCAGACTGAAATTCATGACATCTTAAAAGGTGGAGGAAAACAAAATTATCCTTAGAATGTAAAAAATAAAATAAAATAAAATATAATGGCTGTCTGTTGAATAGCTTAGCAGAAGCAGGAAGGAAGAGACAACGGATAGAGAAGGAAATATGTAAATGCCGATTTTCACAAAAAAGCAGTAAGAAATAATTTCATAACTAATCAAGCAAGTTAGTAGTAGCAGTAGTAGTAGCAGTTAGACTTATATACCGCTTCATAGGGCTTTCAGCCCTCTCTAAGCGGTTTACAGAGTCAGCATATCGCCCCCACAATCTGGGTCCTCATTTCACCCACCTCGGAAGGATGGAAGGCTGAGTCAACCTTGAGCCGGTGAGATTTGAACCGCGGAACTGCAGATAACAGTCAGCTGAAGTGGCCTGCAGTGCTGCACCCTAACCATTGCGCCACCTCGGCTCTTTGCAGAAGTTGAATATAATTGTGAAAAATAAGGTATTTATTTTAGGAATCAAAGTAAACTAGTGAAAAAAATGGGCACAAGAGAAGGCAGAAATCTACAGGAGAAAAAGAGAGGTTGCTCAAATACATGGAAAGTTGAAAAATATTAATAATCCCAAAATCAATTTTAATGAAATAACCACCAAATGTTTACAAAAAAGATGCAGATTAAAGTGCAACTTGCATTTTTAAGTAGATGGGCAAGGGACTGGAAAAAGATATATTCAAATGCCAAAAAAGAACTAAAGAACGCTCGTACAATTGAACATACACGTAGATGCTAGTAAGAGAATATCCAAGGTTTTGCAACAGGGACTTCAAGAATAGAGGGACTGAAAACTGCTAGATATACAAGTTACAGATGCACCTGGATTCATTTGCCTAGGATCGTGATGGTGAACCAGAGGTGGCACTCAGAGCCCACACCTACAGAAGAGGTTCCAACATTTTTTGAAACCCACCACTGGTCCTTGGATATGATTATTCCACAATATCATGCTCCTATTTATAAAACTCAGTGCCTCTGTGAAAGGTAAGGATGACTACTGCGTTTGTGGTGCAATCAGAACATTGCGTGTGTTGAAGTTGTTTTAATGCAAACCAAAGATGCCTTTTAAAAAACAAGTTTACATCCTATTCTTATGCAGGCCAGTGCTGTGTGGGAGGTAATTTAAGGTGGTTCTGACAAGTGTCGTCGGCATCTTCATATCCGGTCACATGGGTGGCAAGCCACTCCCATCCGGTCACATGGGCGGCAAGCCACTCCCACAAAGGAGGCCACACCCACAGAGTAGGTTCGAACAATTTTTGAAACCCACCACTGAGATGACTATATTCATAGTTATTTCATCTTTTTTCTTTTGTGATTTATTTTTTTTATAGCAGAATGCACTCTCAAATCAGCATAATGCATGCAACTCACAGGTTAAGTCTGGGATCTTTTGTTCAAGGAGACAACAAAGAAAAACGAAAGCCACCCTTCCTCCTATCTTCTCTTACCCTATAACAGATGATCGGTGATAACTGCACACCGGATTAATCCAATTCATTTGTCAGGCTTCTCCTCCCTTCCCAAAGACAATGCATTTACTCCTCTTCCTATCAGATCAAACTGAACGGCAGCATTGAGAGAGTTCTCAATGTAAACTTCAAATCTAGCAACCCCATTATTGCTTTGGAAAAGGAATTATTGCCAAATCTGATGAAATGTCAAAGGATCAGCAAATATCTATCAAATTTTCAGCTTGCGCTCTCCTGATATAGAAATTCTACATGAAGAGGAAGAGCAGAGTGAATTTTTCTCAAATCCAACTCCTGCTTTTTTATTTTGTTTTGTATAAAGTGATTTTATAATTCTTTTAGAATCAATAGAGAAACTAGTTAAACTCTAACATGCTAGGAAAGGTGTCATTGCTCTGACAAACTTGAGCCTTTCTCTGACTATGCGCATTTTACACATAAATCTACCAATTATACCTTTTTTTTAAAAAAAAATGCAAACTTTCTTAGTATTCATTATTACATAACTTTCTTCCATGCAATTTTAAAACATAAATTGTCCTGATGTGAACCAGCTTTTAAAGTAATTATTTCTGGTTTCCTTTAAAAAATAATAATTCCCCATGTATATTTTTTAAATCCAACGTTCAGAAATATAAATTCTTTTCTGCATGTGCAGAAAATAAGATAGCTGAAATTTGAAATGGAAATATGATGTAAAATGAACTATGTATGCGAGAAGATGTTGAGGGGGGAAATCCGGGCAACGCTTTGTTTATAAAAGAAGTTAAAATATGTAACAAAAAATAAAAAAAAATGTTTCAAAAAAAGACGTTGCCAAAAAGGTCCAACATATAAGAATGCTCTACAGTTTTTTTTTGTTATAGAATATGACTTTAATTCAAAACATGGTTTTAGAAACTGCACAGCTTTATTGTAAATATTTACTCTATGTATACAACTTAAAACCAGGATCTAACTTTGACTTTCACTTGAAATATGCTTCAGAATGTCTTTGGGTTACATTCAATGAAATGTAGTCAGGAAATTTACCTAGTTCCTAACGTCAGTGGCTGTGGAAGTTTCTTATTGTCAGCACTCCTCCATTGAATAATTAGGAAAGAAAACCACGAGACTCCATTGATAGAAATCAAGTGTACTTTTACTAATTATAAATGATCAGAAGCGTAGCAAAGCGAAGACTGATTATTTAGGCGCGAAAGCAAATGATATATAGAATAACCCATTCCCCACCCCTTGGCATCCCAGTTACAGTCCAATCATAATTCTCCCAAGTGTCGGGTGCGAGATAACTTCGAAAGGCATCACCAAGATGGAATGTCGGTGCCGTAGGCCTTGGCGGGAAACCTCCACCGCATGCGCAGTAAGACAGGCAGCAGAAACTCCAGAATCTTCCTCCAGCACAATTAGTATTCCCCTCCCAAATCCCATGCCCCCCCCTCCCCGTTTCAATGGCAGCCGAAGCAGCAGCAAAGCAGAGGCTGACACTTATATTATCCAGAAACCCCTTCCTGAAGCCTCAATTCTTTTCTTAAGGTCCCAATTGTAAATCTTTCTCCTCTATTAGGGGTCTTAATTTTCTTTCCAAGATTCCCAGTCCCACAGCATCTAAAAAGAAGAAGGAAAGATTTTTTTCCCCTTTTGTTTCTTGGCTTTAAAATAGCGTCCGTTTATACTAATGGAAGCCATTTGAAAGTTGCATTGGTATAATGGAAGGGAAAGTAAAGAATTGACTCTCTCCCTTTTGATGAATTACTTCCACGATGGAGGCATTTTGCCTGTGGGATTGTGATGTAGATTTGTAATGTAAATGGAATACGAAGGAAGAATGTCGTAGTGTATAACATGTATATTAGTTTGTAAGACAACTGCCTGTTTGTTGCAAGTGGAATGCCCTCCTGAATAGGGGCAGTCATCCAGCCTCAGTACAATGCTTCTAACAAACTTGTGCAGTTGTTCTACCTATGGCTGAAATATGGTCCCAATATCACTTTAATATTTCAGTCAAAATAATTTTAATGTTTGTGGTATCAAGGGATTTTCAATTATTCATACATAATGACCCTTAGAAGAACATAAGCTCTAAAACAGTGTTTCTCAACCTTGGCAACTTGAAGATGTCCGGACTTCAACTCCCAGAATTCCCCAGCCAGCATTGGCTGGGGAATTCTGGGAGTTGAAGTCCAGACATCTTCAAGTTGCCAAGGTTGAGAAACACTGCTCTAAAACCTAGTGGCGCTAGAAAAAGTATGATTCCACCCCATTGCCTCACATGGCAGAAAAATGTTCCTGGGACAGATGGGAGAAGAATTCTCGGGGTGTATTCCCAGGAATACAGAATCCTAGCAGGATATCCCAAGGTACCCCTACACTAAAGAGCAGCAATATAGGAAGATATTGGAGACAGATTAATTATTTTAGGGACAATAGCAGAGGCTTATTTCGCATTGAAAAGGAAAAGGCAATAGTAAACCATTCCTGGGCTCCAAGACCATGGCAGATGGGGACTACAGCCATGAAATTAAAAGACGCTTGCTCCTGGGGAAGAAAGCTATGGCAAATCTAAACAGCATACTAAAAAGCAGAGACATCACCCTGTCAACAAAAGTGTGTATAGTCAAGGCTGTGGATTTCCCAGTTGCATTGTATAGTTGTAAAAGTTGGACCATAAGAAAGGTTGAGAGCCAAAGAATGGAGGCCTTTGAACTCTGGTGCTGGAGAAGACTCCTGCGAGTCCCTTGGACTGCAAAACAATCAAACCGGTCAGTCCTAGAAGAGATCAACCTTTAGCTGCTCTTTAGAAGGCCAGATCCTGAAGATGACACTCAAATACTTTGGCCACCTAATGAGAAGGAAGAACTCACTGGAGAAGAGCCTCATGCTGGGAAAGATTGAGGGCAAAAGAAGAAAGGGATGACAGAGAATGAGGTGGCTGGATGGAGTCACCGAAGCAGTAGGCATAAGCTTGAATGGACTCTAGAGGATGGGAGAGGACAGGAAGGCCTGGAGGAATGTTGTCCATGGGATCGCGATGGGTCAGACACGACTTCACAACAAAACCATTCCTGAATTTTATCAAAACAACCACCTGGATAATCAAGATAAAGTTATTAATGATACAGTGCTGAATGATGGGCTCGTTTTTTTAAGAATTAAAGGGAGAGAAACAGATTACTTAGTTGGGAAAGAACAAAAAAGTTAAAAGAAAGAAACGTAAAAAAAAACCTGCCTTGATTTTGCTTGAGACAGACGTGTGGAAAGAAACTCTGAGAAGCTTTCAAGATAAATGTCAGCCCTTCAAGGTAGGCAAGGTCAAGAAAACAAGAACCAGAAGCAGCAGGGATTTCAAGAATGCTCTCTATTATTGTGGAGTATAATCACATTGTCTTGAAGAATAGCATAGTTAGCCAAGAAAACAGGCAAATGTGTTATAGAACAAATGATTCCAATTTATTCAAGAACAAAGGACCAGACTCAAATTATTTTATTCTGGACACATTATGTGAAGACACAGCTCCCTTGAGAAGTCCCTAATGCTGGGGACAGCAAAAATATAAGCAACAGCAGGGTGGAGAGACTCAATTAGAAGAGCAATGGATCAACCAAGAAGATATGAAGGGTAGGTTGGGGACAAAACTTCTGAGAGAAGGTCTAGCTGTGTGAATGCAGATCATCAACACCAACTTGACGGCACATAACCAGTTAAGGCGTATAGGCCTAAGAAAAACAATACTCAGGAATGGCAATCAATTTTTCAGCAGAGCAGTGCAAATGAACTGAAGCTGAGCTACACCCTTCTCCCCTCTCCCCACCTCCTTCTCCAGATTGTTTCTACATTTGTGATAAAATGCTAATGCAATTTTGCATTCCCATTGGGTGCCATTAGCTAGAGATGAACGATTGAAGAGAGGTTTACTATAGGCAGCCAGGGATGGAAGTGGACTTCTGATGTTTTGTTAGCATCAGACGGAATCCTTTATGGTTCTATAAGGTTATTAGAACAGTGTATCTGGAAGCTATATGTATTTCAACATGCTATCTGGCGGCTTTGGGGGTGATGAAATAGTCTTTCTCTTTTCAGAGTAGAATATTGATGACCTTATACTGTACTGCAGTGGTTCCCAAACTTGGCAACTTTAAGACTTGTGGACTTCAACTCCCAGAATTCCCATGTCAACTCCCATGTCTTGAAAACAAGATTGCCAAGATATTTGTTAAGTCATTGGGACCTAACTATGAAGTCAGTATGAGAAAATTTGCTTCTACGGTAATAATGAGAAAAGCAGATTTTGTACTTACGGTATTTCATTAGCAAAGTTTGTCGAGATCTAATCATCCAAGAAATACAGAAGAATATTCTAAAGTAACCCACTGTTCCCTGTTTCACACTTAGCATCTATTTATATTCTGTTATATACTCTCTACACCAGTGGTTCCCAAACTTGGCAACTTTAAGACTTGTGGACTTCAACTCCCAGAATTCTCCAGCCAGCTCTGGAGAATTCTGGGAGTTGAAGTCCACAAGTCTTAAAGTTGCCAAGTTTGGGAACCACTGGCTGTACTGTGAGACTTAGTTGAGGGAAATTATGGCCCTTGATTGCCAACAGATGTAACCTTGTCAAACCAGGACAGGAAAAGGGGGCCTCAAGATGAAAAACCATGATGTAGAGAAATGCCAAAGCTGCCTGTCACCTGTTCTGTCCAAACTTTTCTTAGCATCCCTTGTCTTTAAGCAATGAAGCAAACTCCTCTGAGTTGGGCGCGCTGCCATTTTAACAGATGGCTACAAAATGTAGGCAGCCAAGAGACCATGTCTGTGTTTGCAGGCAGCGCAGAGAAGATCTTCATGTGACAGCTAGTCAGGAAGAGGATGTGCTGTAGAGGAGAAGAGATAGCTGACTGAAAGGATTACTCCTAAAAAAAATTGTACATAAGTAATAATTTTAATTAAATATGTTGATTTAAAAAAAGAAGTGAAACCAAGACAGCGATGCTAAACTCCCAGGCTCCCTAATGGGACACCTATAGCAGCCATTCTGTTATTTGCTTCTTTATTTAATCTTTGCATTTAATTTATTAATTACATTTATTAATTTATAGAGCCGAGGTGGCACAGTGGTTAGAGTGCAGCACTGCAGGCTACTTCAGCTGACAGTTCGGCGGTTCAAATCTCACTGGCTCAGGGTTGACTCAGCCTTCCGTCCTTCCGAGGTGGGTAAAATGAGGACCCGGATTGTTGTTGGGGGCGATATGCTGACTCTGTAAACCGCTTAGAGAGGCCTGAAAGCCCTATGAAGCGGTATATAAGTCTAACTGCTATTGCTATTGCTATTAATAATATTTAATCCCCAAAATGCTTTCGTGGCACCCATGAGTCAATGAACATACTTAACAGGAAAAAGGAAAGGGAAAAAAAAGTGTCTGTAACCCCAAACTCTGTTTATTTGATTTGATTTATGCTCAAAAACCAAAAAAAAAGTGAGTCAATATTTATACTTGAACCAAACATAATACATTAAAAGAGTACATTGAAAATGCAAAAATATGGTTGTCAAAGTTACTGCACTATTAAGCATAAAGCATTAATGACTAAAGAAAATTTGGAAACCATTCTGGACCTCTCAGTGAAGACAAATAGAGTCCTTTGTTTATTCATTGGGTGTTAACATGATGATGAGTTAGTATTTGAATGATCAGGTCAGCTCACCAGACCATCCAAATACGAACAGCTGTGCAAAAACACAAGTGAGGCCAGTTCTGTTTTCCACATGTGCACGGGCTCTTGCACTGAAAAATATTCTACCATCCCCTGATACCCCAAATAGCAAAAACGTTACACTGGGCAAGTGAAAAAGAATCCCCTGCATGTTGACAATGCAATAAGCAAGTAAAAAGGGTATTGTAAACCGATTCACTCCAAATCAGAGATTATGTTTATATCATGATCTCTGGAGTCAGGGAGTCAAACTATTATGCAAAGCACCTGAGGGCAGGACGAGAAGCAATGCGTGGAAACTAATCAAGGAGAGAAGCAACTTAGAACTAAGGAGAAACTTCCTGACAGTGAGAACAATTAATCAGTGGAACAACTGGCCTCCAGAAGTTGTGAATGCTCCAACACTGGAGGTTTTTAAGAAAAGTTTGGATAAACCATTTGTCTGAAGTGGTGTAGGGTTTCCTGCCTAAGCAGGGGGTTGGGCTAGAAGACCTCCGAGGTCCCTTCCAACTCTTCTCTCTTCCCATTCCCATTCTATATATCACTGTCAAGAGCCCATTGACAGGCTCTCTTGAGGTAATCAAGACTCTCTCAGAGCAATCATGGTGAAATCTTTTCAGTCCAAATCAACAACTAATTTCTATGTTCATACAACCTTGTTGTGTTATGTCAGAGAAACCAGGAAGTTGCAAGTTAAGCTTAGTTTGAACCAAAATTTAAAGTGGCAAAATGTCAGGTGATTAGACCAGATTGTGATCAAGCACATCATCAATTTAGAGTTGTTGCGTTCCCATAAGCAAGTCCAATCCCTCTTGAATTCTGTTGACCCTTATCTGGTGTCAATTTAGATTTATTAGTTGACCAGGTTCTGTTTATAGGTTTGAATAAATCTTCTATGCTGCAATCTTACAAATGACCCTCCTTCTTTACACCAGACACTTGAAAATCTATTTGCTTAACAATCCTGGGATTGCTTAATGACCACAGCTGACAGTGCTTGGATTGTAGTTGTTGAGCATTACAACCTGCTTAAAGACGGCTCCACTCAAGAATACAATCCCAAGGGGGGTGGAGGTGGGGAGAGACACATAAATCAAGGCCTATCTATATTTATCTCTAGGAATAAAACCAAAAACTGTCTTTAAATCAATGCAAGCAACATTAAAAAATTTTCCAGGATTAGATGATGGAGAACGAAATATGAATCATGTGTTCATTCGTATAAATCTTTTGCTTTTCTACTCAGTTTTTCAGAAGAAGAAAAAAGGTAATTAGAATTGTAGAATCTATTTCTTTTGGAGCAATTATCCTTTAACCAGTGATGCACAACCTCTCTGCCTTAATGTACAATTGCAAATAGTTAATTTGTCTTTCACCTAAAGGATGAATCCTAAATATGCTTTGAAGTTCTCACTAGATGAAAATTTATGACTCTCTACTCTAGACCAGAAGTTCCCAAATTTTCTCAGTTCACAGTCTGCTTAGTATCTCAATAATTTTTTTTCATGGTATCCCTCTAAACTCCAATCAGCCTAACTTCAATACCTGGGAAGGTACCGGAAATGATAATCAAAAAACAGATATGTGAATATCTAGAAACAAATAAAGCAGGAGGGAAGTAAGCAGAGGGGTACCACGAGATTCCTTCTGTCTTAGACCCATTACTCTTCAATATCTTCATCAATGACTTGGATGAGAGAATAGAAGGGGAACTCATCAAATTTGCAGATGACACTAAGCTGGCAGGAATAGCTAACATCTTGGATGATAGGTCTCAACAGACTTTTAACATTGGGTCCTATATAACAAAATGAAACATAGAAAAAAATAAAGTCTTACACTTGGGCAAGAAAATCCTTTTTTTTTTTACATATTAGGTGAAACCCAGAGGTGGGTTCCTACCAGTTCGCACCTATTCGGTAGAACCGGTTCGTCAAATCTACCCAACCGGTTAGAAGAGGTTCCACCAGTGGACCCGGAAAGCAGGCCACACCTACAGAAGAGACACCAAAAAAATTTGAAACCCACCACTGGTCCTTGGATAGGATTATTCTACACTATCAGGCTCATATTTATAAAACTCAGTGCCTCTGGGAAAGGTAAGGATGACTACTGCATTTGTGGTGCAATCAGAACATTGCGTGTGTTGAAGTTGTTTTAACGCAAACCAAAGATGCCTTTTAAGAAACAAGTTTACATCCTATTCTTATGCATGCCAGTGCTGTGTGTGAGGTCATTTAAGGTGGTTCTGACAAGTGTCATCAGCATCTTCATATCCGATCACATGGGCGGCAAGCCACTCCCATCCGGTCACATGGGCAGCAAGCCACTCCCACAAAGGAGGCCACACCCACAGAGTAGGTTCGAACAATGTTTGAAACCCACCACTGGTGAAACCCAGCTTAATAGCAGTAACTGTGAGAGGAATCTTGGGAGTCCAAGTGGACAATCAATTAAATATGAGTGAGCATTGTGCAGCAGCAGCCAAAAAGGCAATCCTAAATTGCATTAACAGAGAGACTGAATCAAGATCACATGTAGTAGTAGTATAGTTCACTCTATAAAGCCTTAGTGCTAGAATTCTACATCCAGTGTTGGTCACCACACCATAAAAAGATGTTGAGACTCTAGAACAGGGGTGTCAAACATGCGTTGTCAAAATGTCATCACGTGATGTATCACGATTTTCCCCCTTTGCTAAAACGGGGGTGGGCATGGCCAGTGCATGATGCAAATTTGACACCCCTGCTGTAGAAAGAATGCAGAGAAGAAGAACAAATATGATTCGGGGCCTGGAGGCTAAAACATTAAAATTGGCTACGAAAACTGGCCATGGCTGGTCCTGAAGAGAAGAACCAGGGATGACATGATAGCAGATTTCCAATATTTGAGGGGCTGTCACAGAGAAGATGGGGACAACCTATTTTGCAAAGCACCTGAAGGCCAGACAAGGAAGAATGATGGAAACTATTCAAGGAGAGATTTAATAAGGGGGAAAAAATCTGACAGTGAGAACAATCAACCGATGGAACAGAAGTTGCCTTCAGAACTTCCGGGTGCTTCATCACTGGAGGCTTTCAAGAAGAGACTGGGCTGTCATCTGTCAGAAATGGTTTAGGGTCTCCTGCTTGAGCAGGGGGTTGGACTAGATGAACTGCAAGATCCATTACAACTCTGTTATTCTAAGTTCCAAGTCTAAACTGTGCCTCCTAGGAACAGCTCTAATATCTCCTTTTCTTGAGTAGTAAAATATCCTGCAGCATTCGCATGAGTAACCCAGGGCATTGCCATGCAGAGTTTGGGAACCATGGCTGTAGGCATATGGGGAATTGAATCCTCTTAAATCCTTGCAGATGACTACAAAACATCATGCATATTTCTGTATTCTTATGATGCTCCTGGAGAGTTGAAACTTTTTATTAGATGAATAAGGATTACTGTATTTTCCAGAGTATAAGACGCACCGGAGTATAAGATGCACCAAGGTTTTGAAGAGGCAAATTAAAAAAAAAGTTTTTGCACTCTGCAAACCTCCCAAAAACGGCCCATTTTTCGTGAAAATGGGGCCGTTCTCCCCCCAAAAAGACATGAATAACCATTAGGGGGCTTGCAGAGTGCTCCGGGGGGGGGGGCAAAAACAAGAAAAAAACCAGCCCATTTTTTGCAAAAACGGGCCCATTTTTCATAAAAAAAGGGCATGGATAGCCTTTAGGAAGCTCATAGAGTGCTGCTGGGATTGGCAAAAAAAACGGGCCGTTTTTTGCTCATTTCTGCCTTCCCTAGTCCCCAGGAGCTCTCTGAAAGCTTCCTAGAGGCTGTGCACGGCCATTTTGGTGAAGGGGGTGGGGTTTCGGGAGGCAAAAAATGCTGTATTCAGTGTATAAGACGCACCCAGATTTTCAGCCTCTTTTTGAGGGAAAAAGGTGTGTCTTATACTCCGAAAAATACCGTGATTTTATAGAAAATATGTTAGCGGTTTCTCTTAATATCCTTCATGTTATTCATCTTGGGGGGGGGGCTCTTCTGTTTTTATTAAATAGCCCTATCAAAACTCTTACAAAAACACCCAACACTAGTAGCTTTACAGATAGAAGTTTATGTTATTTAAGAAGTAAAAAAAAAAGATGAAATACAAACCAAAGTTCAGATTGATTACATGATAAAGAGGCAATTCTCCAGTTTAATCTTTCCCATTTTGTTTTGTACCACAAATTTACACTATTGTAGTATTGCACAGCTATTGCAAATAATTTAATACGATCAATCTTGTATCTTTTGTTGTATAACATGCAAAACAAATCATTTTTTCCCCAGGCAATTAAATTGAAGATATCATTATGGCAATTTTCCTCATTCAATTTCATAAGAGCCTTCTTGGTTTTGCAGCAGGCTAAGCCTTCTGCTTCAGGAAGGACCCCAAGAGAAAAAGCGAATTAAAAGATTAGTTATAAATATGACACAGATGACCACTGCTTCAGGCAGAACACAGTTTGGGTTGCCGGTTTGGGTTGCCGGGCTAGTGCTCAATCCAATATCCTGATGAAAAATCTTAGTTACTTGGCTAAAAGATTTATTGAGATGTGTTCATTAAAAAAATCAAAGCCAACAGGGAACTTGATGGATTAAATTGATCTTTCCACTGCTTCAACATTCCTGATATATCTTACTGTCAGATTATACTAAAGGCAATCTGCTTCTGAATATCAGTGACTGACATTTAAAAGGGCTGCAATAGATCCGAAGCTCTACATGTACATGTGGTGGTTTTTCTACTTTTGTGAAACAATAAAGATGAAAATTTAGTGAATTTAGATTTGTGTCCAACTCTAGAAGTTTGATAGTTTTCAGAATAGACCACTGGCAAATATTGGGATGCTATCAATTTTCAGGAGCATAATGCCTGGTGGCTGCTCGTGAGCATGGTCACTTCACGGCTGCTGTGTTGCGTTGCTGCGACAGCTCAAGACAGCCATTCGCCCATGAGGCTGTGCCCAGCTCTTTGGCAGCCCGCTTGCAAGAGAAGAGAGCTGCCCCCCTCTTCAGCTGGGCACAGAGCCGCTCACCAACCTAGTGGTATCCTGAAGGTTCCAAGCAACACGATCATCTTTGCCTTCCCTTCCCTGGTTCCCGCAGCTTGCATCTTTGGGATACTGCTAGGTCGATGAGCAGTGTTCTGCCTGGCCAGAGGGGGTGTGTGTGTGTCCAGGGGGCTTATTTTCAGGGGGGGCTTATACTTTTACCCACCCAAAAAATGTGGCAAGGCTTTAGTTCCAGGACATGTTGTATTTTTGGGGAAACACGGTAGCTGTAACTTTACATTGTATACCAAAGTTATAGCTCTCTTTCAGGTAAAGGCATAGTTTGATAGTTTAAAGTCTTAATACCATTAAATTCTTACATTAAATCAATGGATGTGCTTTTAACTATGAAAATATGAGAGTTGCTTAAAATGAATGAATGATTATTTCTTTTGATTTACAGGCAAAATTGAAACTGCTGATCAAGGAGAATGCAGGAAGAATCCCAGAGGGGGAAAAAAATGGACGATTGGTTTTATTTAAACTTTCCTTTAGTAATTTATCTTAATTCCTTCTATCAGAAATGGAGAGATTCAATCGCGATTTTTGTTGATGAGGCATTTGAGTAACTGATCCCACATTAACTGTGATGCCTTTGCACAATTAATGCTTGCCTAGCGAATATAAGTTCAAAAGACATTTTTGCGCCCACCAGGAATGGCTGCATGTGATTTTTCTGTTGGATTTATGGAATCAAAGGAATCAAAGGTCATGGGATTCTAGGAGACCAAAAAATAGCAATAGCAATAGCAGTTAGACTTATATACCGCTTCCTAGGGCTTTCAGCCCTCTCTAAGCGGTTTACAGAGTCAGCATATCGCCCCCAACAACAATCTGGGTCCTCATTTTGCCCATCTCGGAAGGATGGAAAGCTGAGTCAACCTTGAGCCGGTGAGATTTGAACAGCCGAACTGCAGAACTGCAGTCAGCTGAAGTAGCCTGCAGTGCTGCATTTAGCCACTGCGCCACCTCGGCACCTCGAAACAGACAGACAATTAAGCAGAAATCTACACACAAAGTCTAAAGCAAATGCATCATCTAGATCAGGTGGGTCTAACCTACAGTCCATGGGTCACATGCAGCCCTGGACCGCTAGTAATGCAGCCCCACAAAATAATAAAACATATTTTGAAAATTAAAGGAACTTTGTCATATTTATAAACATTAATTTGTATTATATATTTTATATACAGCCCAGAGCAATTTCTCTTCACTCAAGGCAGCCCAGGTAAGCCAAAAGATTGGAAAACCATGGTCTACGTCACACTGGGTAATTTTGCAGCCCCTGAGCCACAGCCAAGCCTTTGGCTCTCCCTCCCCAGCAGTCACGAGTTCAATCAGAAATTAAAAATCAAATGTAAATAAACACGTTGCAAGGAGAAGAAAAAGCAGCCTAGCCAACTCCAGCTCTGTGCAGTCGTCATGCGCTCCTTCAGAGCCAAGGTGGTGCAGTGGTTAAATGCAGCACTGCAGGCTACTTCAGCTGACTGCAGTTCAGCAGTTCGGCTGTTCAAATCTCACCGGCTCAGGGTTGACTCAGCCTTCCATCCTTCCGAGGTGGGTAAAATGAGGACCCGGATTGTTGTTGGGGGCGATATGCTGACTCTGTAAACCGCTTAGAGAGGCCTGAAAGGCCTATGAAGCGGTATATAAGTCTAACTGCTATTGCTATTGCTTCAGCCAGCTGGCAGGCATGGAAGGGCAAGGAGAGAAAGCCCTTTTTTTGTGCCTCTGCAAGGATTGTCCCCTTGCCTGGAGCAGCTTGAGGAGTTGAGAGTTTGAGGACATCAAATCAGGTTGCACTGGTTTTGCCCCTCCATAACAATCCTAGTTTCTTCTCCGACTCCTTGGGAAAATCAATTCCCCATCTCATATACTGTACCTTTAAAATATAATTAACCGGGGGGCAAAGATCTCTATCCTACACTGGACACTCTTCTATGACTGCTGCAAATCTTAATTAGTATCTACTCTGGATAGACACTGAGTTAATCAAGCGTTACTCGTTTCCTGCTACTTTTTCTAACAAAATCTTAAGATATACATGGGATTCTTGTCCTGCTTCTATCTTTCCTGCAGAACTAAATGGCCAGGTAGAGTAAAAAATGAAAGGAGGGAGAATACTGATTTTCTAATGGTTAAATGGAGAGTTAAATTGTGGACTGTCTACAATTCTATTCCAACACTGTAATCTAGCCTTTCTAAAATAACAATCCTCAGCTTTGAAGGACTCCAATTACTAACAACCTTAACTGGTCCTTCTGTGGCATTGTGGCATACACTTTGATAAAGGTAGACAATGACAGAATTAAATTTTCAGAATTAAATATGGTTCTCTATTATGATAATTTAAAAAAAGTTGGGATAGTACATTGTTGTCACATAACTCCTTGTGTAGGTGTGGCGGTCACCCATGGCCCAGTGCATAACAGGGCATGCACAGCCACACTGAACCACACAGGAAACAAACTCCATAACATCCTAATATCCTGATAGTGCATAACATAACATCCTGATAGTTCACTCTAGACGTGCCTTACCCAATGACGCCCAGGATTTGACCATATATAGACAGAACTTCCCTGAGCAGTAGATTAGCAATTGTAGTTTTACAGGCTGTTTTTAATCACATGCTGATTGCTCCTCTTGCCTTTGTCCAATCTCAGTAAAAGGGGCTACCAGACTCCATTCTGGGTCGCCTCATCCCGAGAAAGCTCGTGTCCGTGTCTTTTCCCAACATTGGCCTCATGAGGCGAACCACGGGTACTTCGCAGTACATAACATCTTTCCCCCAATGGCATTAAAACGAATGTCAGTAATTAAAATATTGAAAATAAATAATAATATTTTAGGGAAAATTATGGAATGCTAAGATTGAATCCATTAATATGTTTAACAAATAAAAACATTGTTAATCTCAGTAAAATGGTCAAGATTCATTTACAAGTGAAATTTATTTAAGCATAAATATTCAAAATTATAAGCAAAGAAGAAAAGAACAAAGACGACATTTAAAGACGTTTTCTGTAACATCATTGTAGTTAGACAGGAAAAAAAACAGTTCAGCGATGCGCAGATTAGTTCTTCATGGGCATATGGAAACAATCGTTGATTGCTTTAATAACAAGCTGTATGTGCAAATAAAAGAGTTATAGATAGAATTTGTGGGTTTGAATGTAGTTAAATAAACTGCTGCCTTCATTGACATCAATCCCCATGAATATTCTGGTCTTGATTTCCATTTCCATTAAAGGGATCAGACAAGGTTTCACAAAAGCCATGATTGCAAGGACACGCACAGGCACAGCCCTTTGGCTTTCATAGGTCTCTGCATTTTATAAAAGGGCTGAGAATGTGCATCAAGATTCCAAAATTACCAATACAAACGGAAATAAAGGCTATCGAGAAAAGGGATCATCAAGAAGAGAAGTTCAAATGGTTTTGGCTGCAAATCAGACAAATCATATTTTCTTTCCAATTACTGAAGCTCGGCATGATGGTGCTGTGTTACCAAGCCCATATCAGGTCCACAGGCAGTTGTAACCTGATCTGTTCATCTGTGGCATCTCAGGATTGAGGTCCAGATGTTAGATCAGAAAAGTTATTATGATCATGCACAAGTATATTCATTAATGGTTGCAGCTGCAGGGTATTCTCTGAGAGGAATCTTCATGTGAACACAAGAAATGCCTTCCTGCCTCACATCAAAAGCCCATTTATTTCAGCATTCTGTTTTCATCAGAGACTGGCCAGATGTTTGGGATCTCCAAAGCATCTGGCATCTACTGACTATCTTTTTAAGACTGCACTGTTCTATCACTATATATTAGCATTTTTGAACTTCCTTGATGATTGATTTTGATGGTCACATCCCATATTACAAAATGTAGTAACTATTGTGTAATAGATGACTCTTATCCACACCATGAAATGTTTCTGAACATTCCCTCATCTTCAAAAATCATTTCTACGTGGCAAGAGTATTTGTGCTTGGAAACTCCAAGCAGTTTCTTGACAGAACCTGTTTTATGCAATGTTCCTTTGATCTGGATTAAATAAATGTAAATTGAAATAAATTAAATGTATCTCTTGATGATGCATTTGATGCCCCTGATATGATTCAAGGAACTAATACCCAATAAAACAAGAGCCCCTTATCAAACTGAGGTGGAGTAAAATCCAACTTTAAGAAAAAAACTAAAGAAAATCCTCATAGAATACCAATGTAACCTTCATCAGGCTAAGGAGGAGAAACAAATTGTATTTGAGTGGCCTCCGGTAACTGTATGTTGTCTCTTTCTTTTCATTATTCAGCTGGGATGAATCTTTGTAGATGTTGTTCAGGAGTCCTACTGTACTACACTATAGTCAGTGGTGGGTTTCAAAAATTGTTCGAACCTACTCTGTGGGTGTGGCCTCCTTTGTGGGAGTGGCTTGCCGCAGCACTGGCATGCATAGGAATAGGATGTAAACTTGTTTTTGAAAAGGCATCTTTGGTTTACGTTAAAACAACTTCAACACACGCAATGTTCTGATCGCACCACAAACACAGTAGTCATCCTTACCTTTCACGGAGGCACTGAGTTTTATAAATAGGAGCATGATAGTGTAGAATAATCATATCCAAGGACCAGTGGTGGGTTTCAAAAAAGTTTGGAACCTCTTCTGTAGGTGTGGCCTGCTTTCCGGGTCCACTGGTGGAACCGCTTCTAACCGGTTCGGTAGATTTGACGAGCCGGTTCTACCGAATAGGTGCAAACTGGTAGGAACCCACCTCTGACTATAGTATACACTTGCATAAAGATTATGTGCGTGGTACTTTAAAAAACAAATATGTTTGGTGCTACATAGGCAAGAGCACTCATTATCAGGTGCATGAAGTGGATAGTCAAAGTGCTGAATGAATTAGCATTTAGGGAAAACATTCAACAACCCAAAATAAAACATGAGAGAACATGAACTTCTAAAAACAGAAAGCTGGTGTGGTGCAGTGATTGAAGTGTTGAGATTAGATCTTAGGCTAAAGGCCACCTTCAGCTATGGAAATACACTGAATTACCATCCTTTGGGTTAGTCACTTTTCCTTAGCCAATCTCCCAAAGGAATTGCGCAAACAAATGTTGCCTTGAGCTCCTCAAAAATAACAGAATACTGGTAATCCTCATGAGCAATCACAACTGGCAAAGTTTTCAAAGCAGCAACTTGGTCATTAAGTAAAGCAGTTGCTAAGTCAAACAGTCTGAGGGACTATCTATCTCTGATGGTTTCTATCTTTGTCTGAATGGACTCTATATTGGTTATGGGACAATTAATAAACTACCTGAAGGGAAATCATTGTCTTGACATCTTTCTCTCTATTTTAGCTCTCAAAATGTGGCAAATATATATATTTTTTCATGTGACCTCAATTTTGCCTTTGCTAGCTTAAGCCAGTAGATAAGGAATTTCATGATCCTTACCCAGACTGTGGTTCAGATGATCCAACAATACCTTGCAAAATCTTCTGAAATGAAAGGAAAGTAGGGTTTAAATTTTCTTGATTAAAATAGCCCACAATGATTTCTTAAGTTAAACAAATGGTTTATAACAGAACCAGGCAGAAAACTCAACTGGCTTCTTATTTAGCGCAGGAACCACAGCTGCTATTTATACATTACATTTTCCAGAAGTCTGTCTGTTATGTGGAATAGTAATATAATTTCAGAAAGGAAGGGATGCAATTATGCTATCAAATGATGTTGTCAAACATTGCATTTCATTGCATCATGTGGATGTAGGCTATGTTGCATGTCTGTTAACAGTGCATTAAATACTTGGTTGAAAACTGCCTACCTTCATTAACATTGTGTATATCACATTAAAAACAAGAGTCCAACTCAAATCATTTCTCGAATATATTGACTAGTGGGGAGGCCCAGATTTGTATACCCAGCACTTGTCAGGGACCTGTTAAGATAGCTACACCTTCTCCTATGCTTGCATATCTGGCCTATGCTGTGGCACACGATCCCAGGAAAAGATATTTTTGATTCAAATTGGCCCTGACAGATGCTCTGATTTACATTTTACCTATTTTCCTGCATGGGCCTAATGATTATATTCAGAAATGCCGTAAACATTTAGTAAATACTGCAGAAGAACGATAGAGATATAAACCTTTGAATAACAGTGACTGGCTTATCTGCATATAATAGTGTGCACGCACATGTGCACACACATTCTCAAATGCTTTTGTACATATGTGCAACATTTGTATAAAATGTGCAGGTGTGCACTACAATGCAGCTTTCATAACATTGCACAGGTTTTGTAAGGCTGCACTCCCTTTCTCTCCCCCCCCCCATGCCATTTATGACATAACTGTTTACAATGCTAATTTTAAAATACAATGAATCTCTGGAAAATTTGACAGCGTATAAACAATATAAATAATAAAATAGGTGGAATAAAGTTAGTTAGATGACAAATCATGGCATTGATATGGAAGTTAAATAAGCATGGATTCATCTTCTAATATCAAATCAGAGTGGAACTGCTACGTTGCATCTTATTTAAAGTAAGTATTTTGTATACCTTATTGATAAGAATAAGCAGGTGGTAATTCGATGTCATACTTCTAAGCGTTTCCTATACTTTCCTCAAGAGCTTTTTCCATCCTTTTCTCACAGAGACACAATCAAATGCCTGCTTAGACTTAATAAATGCAGCATCTAGGGGAAAGCTTATTTTTCTGTATATTTTTTTCCATTTAAAATCCCCTGCTCCATTCCACTTCAACAGATTTGATCCCATCCTCAAGTGTATTTTCTAACTCCATCCAATTTAAAAGTGTCTTGCATACATTTGGCTAATGGCATTTTAATAGACTAATTAGACAATGATAACTATCATAAAAATCTTCCCTTCCTTCTCTTCCCTAAGACTGGCAAATACCAGTCTTTGTGTAAATAAATGATAAGGGCAGAACGGCACCCACTTAATCACCTCTGGGGAGAATAAAGACCATTCCTTTCCAGAGTTCAGATGACTAATCGATTTGGAGACTTTTGACACTGAAAAGTATGGCTAATTTCAGAAAGATTGACAATTATTCTCTAAGGAAGATTACTGGACCAGATTCCTCCACATATACTTCATACAAAAATGCTCCTCATCTTTTTTCAGGATATACAAGACTTGAGGGCTCTGTATATGGATATACAGGTAGTTCTGCTTAATGACCTCAATTGGAATTAGCAACTCCATCGATGAGGAAGCGGTTGTTTTAGTCACATGACCACACCTGTGTTTTCTGGCTAGAAAGGGACAACCTAGTCTGTTTCCCACCTTCGACTTCTGTTTGCTTCCTAACTATTCCCCTCCACCCACCTCTTTGGAATCCCTGATTGACAGTTTACTGTCTTGTATATACATCAAAAGCAATGCAATCAAATCGCATCCTGGGGTTAGAAGCCATGGGTGTGCTATGCAAACGTGTTACTCTCTTAAAATCCCTTTGTCTCCAATCTCTTCACTCTACGGGTGAGATGGGGGAGGGAAAAAAGCAATCGATTTCTGCAAGTAATTTCTCCTTTGTCTGACTCTTTTCATCGCCAGCACGATCATACGGCTCTTGTGTAGAACAACAAACAGCTTACAACAAAGAGCCGAGGTGGCACAGTGGTTAGGGTGCAGTACTGCAGGCCACTACAGCTGACTGTTATCTGCAGTTCAGCGGTTCAAATCTCACCGGCTCAAGGTTGACTCAACCTTCCATCCTTCTGAGGCGGGTGAAATGAGGACCCAGACTGTGGGGGCGATATGCTGACTCTGTAAACCGCTTAGAGAGGGCTGAAAGCCCTTTGAAGCGGTATATAAGTCTAACTGCTATTGCTATTGCTAATCTCACCGGCTCAGGGTTGACTCAGCCTTCCATCCTTCCGAGGTGGGTAAAATGAGGACCCAGACTGTGGGGGCGGATATGCTGACTCTGTAAACCGCTTAGAGAGGGCTGAAAGCCCTTTGAAGCGGTATATAAGTCTAACTGCTATTGCTACTCTCTTGAAATCTCTTTCTCTCCAATTTCTCTGCTCTATGGATGGAAGGGACAGGCAAAGGAGATATTGCCTACAGCAATCAATTGCTCCCCCCCACCCCACCCCACTGCCCCATCTTACAGCGGAGAGAGATTGGAAAGAAAGAAATTCAAGAGAGAACTGTAAAGTGTCTGTGTGGTGCGTATAATTTCAGTACTTTCAATGTGTGTAAGAGTATACAATTTGCTTTCTTCAAATCTTCTCTCCAATCTCTCTGCTCTGGAAGTGGGCAAAGTAAAAAAAAACGAAGACCAGGCATAGGACAATGAGAGCCGAGGTGGCGCAGTGGTTAAATGCAGCACTGCAGGCTACTTCAGCTGACTGCAGTTCTGCAGTTCGGCTGTTCAAATCTCACCGGCTCAAGGTTGACTCAGCTTTCCATCCTTCCGAGATGGGCAAAATGAGGACCCAGATTGTTGTTGGGGGCGATATGCTGACTCTGTAAACCGCTTAGAGAGGGCCGAAAGCCCTATGAAGCGGTATATAAGTCTAACTGCTATTGCTACTGCTAATGCATACTGATTGAGAATCACATGATTGAGGCATGCTGCAAAGGTTGCAAATGGGCTGTGAAGTTATTTTTTTTCCCTACTGCTTGAATGAATGATCGGTGAGTATCATCTGTGTACAAAAGGTGGAACTATTATTCACTTATTTGCATCTAGTAGTTGTTTATACTGAATTATTATGGTTTTCTTGATGTTATCGGTTGTTTACATTTTTAACACCGTAGCGCCAACCATGTAGGCATTAGTTTAGGTTTTACTTTGGAACATGGCAACATGTTGCCTATGTATATTGGCTTTAACATGTTCGGGTTACTCTTTTGTATTACGTACATGTTTCTTACTTTATCAAAGTTCCTACTAACTATGAGTTAATTGAATTGAATTGAATACATTATTTGGTCAAGTATGATTAGACCCACAAAGAATTTATCTCTAATATTTTCAATCCACAAGGAAACAAGCAATGGTACTTGAGAGACCGCCTCCTGCCAATTACCTCCTTGCGACCTATTAGGTCACACAGATTGGGCCTCCTCCGAGTTCCATCCGCCAGTCAGTGTCGACTGGCAACTACGCGGAGGAGAGCCTTTTCAGTAGTAGCTCCGACCCTTTGGAACGATCTCCCCGTGGAGATTCGTACCCTCACCACCCTCCAGACCTTCCGCACAGCCCTCAAGATCTGGCTCTCCCAGCAGGCCTGGGGTTAAAGATTTTAATCCGTCCCCGCCCGAATGATGAATGTTGCTCTATTTTTTTTAATTATGTATTGTTCTATACGTCATTGTATGTATCCCCTCCTACATAAGTTGTAAGCCACCCTGAGTCCCCTCAGGGAAAAGGGCGGCCTATAAATAAACTTATACTAAATACTACTAAATACTAAATACTAAACTAGATCTACCAGGCATCCCAACTTTTATTGCCGGTGAATCCAACAGGTACTCTGCCTCCTCTTTAACTTACCTAACTAAATCTGAAATACCTAAATAGTGGAGTGCGTTTATCCTGGCACAATGTCATGTTGTCCCCTCAGCGGTCCTTGAAGGACAATACAAGAAGATTCCTTACTGGGAGAAACAATGTCCCCTATGACTCTAAACACAATAACAACAGAGCGTGTGCTTCTCTGGTGCCTACACTAAGGAGATGCTTATACTAGCTTCCTCTCCTACATCCAGGGCACACAGGACAAATTCAACAACTCCCTGATGCTTTCAGATACCAACCCCGCTATAACACACAACGTTGCTAGGCATTCCAAATTTTTCAGACGATGAATTGTGCAATAAACAAGACTTAATAACCACCTAATTTGCCATATTAGATTGCTCTGTGATTTCATATAGTCTTTATGTCCCCTACACCTATCAAAATAAACCTACACCTTCTTTTACATTCTTAAAGACTTTTTATGTATACTTCCTGTCTTAACGTCTTCTCACTTTTCTTTTTTTAGACTCTGATGTGCCTTCTACGCTTTTTAATTGACTGTTCACCATCCACCCTATGATGCTGTGTGAGCATAATACAAATGTGATTTGATTACCATAGTAACTATACTACTAGGTTTTGGAGATAAAGTCACAAGTTCCTGAAAATATCAACTAGGTCAAAATATTTGCCCAAGGCTGGTTATCTGTTAATGAAATAAATGGCAAAAACATAACTTTTCGTTTCTCCTTTATAGAAGTGTTCAGTTTCCAACTCCATTTCAGGCATAAGGCCTTATTGTCTGTTGAGAAATTGCAGAATATATAGGAGGTAGCCAGACGGTCTAAAGAACTCATAGTGGTGCATGGCTATCCCACAGGGTAATCCCCTCTTATTTCCTATTTAAGGCTGATAAATAGAAGCAGATTTAGGCCAGCCTAATGACTTTTGAAGTTATTACTACAGAGGATCTACAGACAGAGATACATCCTCTGAATTGGGTGAAGATTGATGGAAACTAGGGTAGAATGCTGCAACACTGGACCATTTATGGTAACAAATAATCACACACTATACACTTGTATTGGTTCATTATAAATTATCCAAATATTTTGTTAGGCAACGTTGTGTGTCTCTCTGCCCATCCATCCATCCTGTAATTTAGTAGGAGGAGGTTGGAAATATGGTGAACAAACTAGGTTTGCAGAGATTAAACTTAAAATTTCTGAGGAACGTATCTCCATGAAAAATAATGTAATACTCCCTTTAAAATAATATTTCACATTCAGCTTTATGTACATCTACTCAGAGGTTAATCCCACTTGTTGAGCATAGCTTCTATGAAGATGAATGTGCTCTGTGTGATTTTTCACAGTTAAGCTAAATGCTAGGCGACCTATACACAGACACAGCGATGGGTAGGGCATTGGATGAGAATAATCCAGAATTCTGGCAATGTAGAGAATGTGGTGCTGCAATGTTATTATCTTTCAAAAAATATAAACTCTCTGCCCCTATCTGCACTAGGGGCAGCTACTAATGACTGCAATTAACCAACACGTATTAGAATGCGTAATAGTTTGTTCTGATATTAAGCAACTTCCCATAGTTGTATGTGAAAGGATGATAACTAATACAGATTTTCTAATAAAATCCGTCTCTCTTCCTGCACAACTATGGGTTATTTCAAAGTTAGCTTGCTGAATTTCTAGTCTCACAATTAATCTTCTTTATGTCTGATCTCTTAAATCAGCCATAATGGGTGAGAATTTGGGGAGTTCTGGTACCAAGGGATCTGGAAATACCAGTTTGGGAAAAGCTGGCATAACCTCAAGAGAATACCGATGTCTCTAAGCTGTAAAGACAGAAAGCAACTGTCATTGGCGCTATTTCTTGTTTTCTGCTTTACCGTCATAATCCTACATCTGAAAATATGTGCAATTAATCTTCCCCAGAACAGCTGCTTCCAAAGGATAAGGCAACAATGCTTGGCATGTTGCACAAGTAGGTTCCTTCCCTCCAGGCCTACGAAAATGCTTAAGGTCAAACTTTTTAAGTTGATGAAAACCAACTGAGTTTTTTTTTAAAAAAAAAAGATATTTCTGAGCGCTAAAGGGAAATAGGCCATATAGAAAAAGCTTACACAACAGGCCGGTATTTCAGAAGCACTGACATTCAACAGACTGGAGATTGTCATGGCAGATGTAGCATTCAATGTCCTTTCGCTGTATATTATTTCAGTAGAGAAATAGGTCATCGTTGGATGATCCGATTAACCCCTATTCAAATTCCTCACATACATATTGCTACTACTTTACAAGGATTTTTTTTTTAAAAAAAATGTCCAGTTCATTCTAGTAATCATTAAATTAATGCAAATTACACGTTTTTAGAAAATTGGTATTAAAAAATTGGAAGTATACTGCTGAAAGTGAAGTTGATATATCTATGGATCTCGCCTCTCAATTCCAATTATAAATGTAATTACTTATAAACCATGGTTTCATATTTTCTATCACTCTTAAAATAGTTGAGTATGATGGGGAAACTAAGGCCCAATCCTCATTTAACATTGGCAAATGAGGCCACAACTTATGCCCATAGATTACTACTCCAAATGCAGTTTTTGGCTCAATCATCTCCATGAATTAAAAAAAAAATGCAAAGTGACTACTACACATTTCCTTTAAAAAGAGTGGATTTTTAGTAAGTTGTAGCTATTACAAAAGGGGAATAATTCCATTGCTACATACCAAGCAGTAACCATTGTTGTAATAAAGCTCCTTGTGTAGGTGTGGGTCACCCATGGCCCAGTTCATAACGGGGCATGCAGAGCCACGCTGAATCACACAGGAGAAAACAAACTCCTAAAACTCCATAACATCCTGATAGTGCATAACATAACATCCTGAGATGTGCCCTACCAATGATGCCCAGGATTTGACCATATATAGACAGAACTTCCCTGAGCAGCAGATTAGAAATTGTACTTTTACAGGCTGTTTTTAACCACATGCTATTGCTCCTCCTGCCTTTGTCCTATCTCAATAAAAGGGGCTCTCAGACCCCCAATCTGGGTTGCTCCATCCCGAGAAAGATCGGGTCCTGTCTTTTCTCCACATTGGCCTCATGGACGAACCACGGGAATGTTACAAACCATGATGCAGCATTGTGTATGAAAGGGACCACTGTCATTACTATATTCATAGTACCTGAGAGACCACCTCCTGCCGATTACCTCTCTCAGACCAATTAGATCGCACAGGTTAGGTCTCCTCTGGATTTCATCTGCCAGCCAATGTCGGCTGGCGACTCCCCGGGGGAGAGCCTTCTCTGTTGCAGCTCCGGCCCTCTGGAACGAGCTCCCTGTTGAGATCCGGACCCTTACTACCCTCCCGGCCTTCCGCAAAGCCACCAAGTCCTGGCTGTTCCAGCAGGCTGGGGGGAGCTGAGAAGCATCTCCCTCCACGGAAATTGTGAATGTTGGTTTTGTTTTTAATACGTTGTCTTTGTCTCGTTCCCCTCTTTCCCTTGTCTTTTGTGAGCCGCCCGGAGTCCTCCGGGAGTGGGCGGCATACAAGATAAATAAATAAATAAATAAATAAATAAATAAATAAATAGCGCATAATAGAATATTTTCTGTATTTTGCACAACCAGCCATTAATCGGACACTGTACATTTAAATTACATTAACGGCCATTCTTATTTATCACAATAAACCAGAATGTGAATGGTTTCAATATCTTCTATAAGATTCCTCTTGTGAATACAAATGGCTAAACAACCCATCAAAGTTCCTTTCATGGCTGTTTTTCAAGCCAGGCTTGGAAGCAAGCAATAATAGTTCCCAATTCAAATTTGCTAAGAAACATGAGAAATATCCAAATTGGCCAATGGTATCCTTTGTGGGTAAGTGATGACACACATGAAATGGCATTATGAAAATACCACAAGTTGTGTCAGTCTTTGGATGCAACTACATAATGGCAGCATTGATATAATGACATCATCTCACATAGGTTGTCATTTTGGGATCGGGGTTTGCCTGTAGGAAGGAAACTTCCTACACACCTGGGGACTTCCATGCTGGTCAAAGGTGTTACAGACTTTTCAAATATTTGGCTAAGAGATAACCCAGTTCCAATAAATGATGGAGAAGAAAGACATATATTGTACTTCTAACAGAACGGTGCAGTAAATTAGGATTTGAGGGTGGAGAAAAACCTTCTTCATTTAGTAATGGAAAACCCCCTTTGCTATGACTGAGATTGCATAACTGTAGGAAAAGTTGAACATCAGAATTTCTCTTAAGGAAACAGACTAGCTCATTAGTGTTCCTAGGAATAAACAGAGTGGTTTGTGTATACCTCTATTCATACAGATTTTGGTGCCATTTGAAATATATATTATATTAATCTAAAGCAAATTCATTCCTCCATTATAACCCCCTCCAATTTAGATTAAATTAAAAAAGCTTATGGGGACTACACTTCTATAGTTTGGACATATACTTTTATATTTTTTTAATCTTTGTAGAGTTTTTAATTTTCATGACTGTGAGCTGACCAGGGTTATTCTGAGTTAAGATGGGCAGCCAATTGATTTTATAAATAAATGAATACTTCACTGCATATTGTTATTGCTTTTTTTAAAAAAAAGCATGAGCATTCCTGAACAATGAGATTAAAAAACAATTTTGATTTTTTTTTTGAAAAATGAAGAATTCAGGAAATGTATCATACAGTGTTTGAGCAGATGTGCTTGGCTGAACCAAGAGGTTCAATTTCCAGGATTCTTTTCTTTCAGACATTTGCTCCCTAGGAATTCTGACAATTAAAGAATTAAAGGAATTCTGATAATTCAAGTATACGGAGGGCATCAAATAGGAAATATACTTTTGAAAATTGAATTACATAATGCAAATATACATTTAATTTATCTTGCAAAAATGTATCATTAAGATTTCCCAAATAATATTCCAAAACCTTAATCATGATATTGTGAGTCAGTGAAGTGATTATTAACTTCTGAAAAAGCTGATACATAACGAGAACAGTGTTTTGACAGATGAACCAAAAATTTCATCTCATGATTTTTGAAAATGTTTAGAATGTTGATGAATCAGTAAATCCAGTGGATCTATATCAAAAATAGGAGGCATGAATACAGGCATAGAGTTTTGATTTTCAAACATTATTTATTAAATAACATTCAAATATCAGCAAATCAATGTTTATTATTATTATAGACCAGCCTATATTAAGAAACATCAGTGGACAAAGTAATACCAAAGAGATAAGATTAAAGAATGGAACAGGGTTTAACAGGGTTAAAAGTGTAATAAAGATAACAGAATAATGGAATTGGAAGGGAGCTAGTTTCTTAGTTCAACCCCTGCCCAGACTGGAAACCATCTACCATTTCATACAAATAAGTTGTCCGAAACTCTCTTCTTAAAATTCTCCTGGGTTGGAGCACCCACAACCTCTGAAGGGTAATTGTTCCATTGATTAATTGTTCTAACCAAATTAAACTTATTTTAATTAATAGTCTAATTTAGCTTAATTTAGCTATTAGCCATTAAATGGTTTTGGAAAACTTTGTATTCTTATGTTTCTCCGTTCTTGCATTCACACATATATCACACCACGTCTAACACACAAATACATCTAACAATTAACAGTACATGTAATAGGATAGGTCTTCCTATTGTGGCACTGCTTTCATTATTCTGATGGGAGCAGTAAGTTCTTACAAAATGCCTCCCATCTTGCATACTGAACAAAAGAGCTTTGTGCTAGAGTTAATAAATCCTAAAGGATTGGTGGAAATCTAAATGAAGTAGGTTTCAGTATATAAGCACAAAAAGGGATATTTGGATAGTGTTTCAAATGTGTATACTAGGTAAAACTCCATATATACCAATGAAAAATTGAGCAATGCGCACATAAAATTCATTCAGAATATAAACAACACCCCCAAAATGATAATGAAAGATGTGTTCATTCCTGAGCAATAAGTATTATGAAAGGTCTGAATCACCTCTTACAAAATATATAACTAGGTAGAGTTTCTCTTTGCAAACTACATGTCACACACATGTATGACATTAGTAATGTGTTAATCAATCTAGATGTAAAATCTCTCCCATTTACATTGGAACACCCACCCACCCCGCCATGAAGAAACTGGCTTCCTTTTAAATAAAATTGCCCTTGTGCAATGGCATAATGCATACATTTGAGAAAAGCAGGGGTGGGGGGAATGTCTGGAAGTCGGAAAGGCATTTAACAGCCTCCGGAGCTCTTAACAAGCTCTCCGACAAAGATTTGGGGCCCTCCTACCTTCCTACCTGGCCCCAGGCTCGATAGCAGCCGCTGAACGAGCCCCCCGCAGTGAAGCCTCAACTGCGTGGTCGCGGAAGGCAGGCTCATTCCGAACGGCCTGCTCCACGCAAAGAAGCTGAGGAAAAAAACTGTGTCTTTTTGAACTTGTTCTAATCAACACTACAACAAAAACAATAAAAGACTGCACTAATTTCACTGCTTGGAAAGTCCAACCTGATCAGAGGTGGGTTCCTACCAGTTCGCACCTATTTGGTAGAACCGGTTCGTCAAATCTACCGAACCGGTTAGAAGAGGTTCCACCAGTGGACCCGGAAAGCAGGCCACACCTACAGAAGAGGTTCCAAAAAATTGTTTGAAACCCACCACTGGTCCTTGGATATGATTATTCTACACTATCATGCTCCTATTTATAAAACTCAGTGCCTCTGTGAAAGGTAAGGGTGACTACTGTGTTTGTGGTGCAATCAGAACATTGCGTGTGTTGAAGTTGTTTTAACGCAAACCAAAGATGCCTTTTAAAAAACAAGTTTACATCCTATTCTTATGCATGCCGGTGCTGTGTGTGAGGTAATTTAAGGTGGTTCTGACAAGTGTCATCGGCATCTTCATATCCGGTCATATGGGCGGCAAGCCACTCCCATCCGGTCACATGGGTGGCAAGCCACTCCCACAAAGGAGGCCACACCCACAGAGTAGGTTCAAACAATTTTTGAAACCCACCACTGAACCTGATGCTCAAGGACTGGAGCTCCCGAACTGCGTCCTTTTAGGGCAACTGAGTTTTTTAAACTGATCCTCTAAAGGGAGCAGGAGGCGTGGCTACACAAACTTTGAACTCAGTCCTTGGGCAGCAAGCTGACGCTAACCCGTGCTTGGACACTCCAAGCAGCGCCTAGGAGAAAGTGAGTTTCTAAGAGAGAAAGACAAAGGGATATTATGAAAATGCCAGGACAACCATTAATCTTATCCAATGGAAATGGCATCTCAATCAGATGAAATGGGAGCAGATATATGCACTGAAAGACTTAAGACATCAGCTATTATAATTAATTATTAGATTCTGTTGTTGGGTCCACCAAACAATGTTACATCCACACATGTAACTCTTTTCAAATGAAATTCTTCTAAAAAAACATTTCATTCTTCTCGGATACTGTGCAATATAAAGTGGCAGATTTTGCAATTGGGGGGCTGATTCAAAACAAACAACTAGATTCCCCCCCTTGATATTTAGTATGAAGATGATTTTTAAAGATAAAAATACAGAATGAGTGGCATTAAGGATATTTTTCAGACTACCTTCTCAAAAGTTGGTGTGGATCTGATCCTATCTATAGGAACCATAAATCTGTGCTTTATGAAAAGTCTCCCTTTTGGGCTGTGGACATGGGGAAAAGGAACATAATTCAGAATTCAAACAATAAAATGAGAAGAGGCAATTGTGTCTCTCCCCCCCCCCTCCCCACCATTAAAAATCGAGTCCTGTGTTGTAATCCTGGCTCCCAAGGCAACGTTCCCGTGGCAAATCTGAGATGACGGATTTGTTTTGACTGCAGAACCATGCAGACAAATGGAACAGGCAGATGGCATGGTGTGTATTCATGCTACATGTCCTCTTACCAGAGTCTAGTCCATACTGCCGTTTTAATATAAAAAATTAGGACAGAGCTAAAATCCCAGCAGCGTGAAGAGCTTCCAACTAACCCAACCAGAGTGGGGGTGGCCCTTTTTTTAAAAAAAAAATCTGAATTAATTCACAGGCAGGAGGGATATACTAGCATTTCCCCCCCCCCTCCAATGGTACTTTCTTTGTAACGATGGAGCCCTGTGTCTTTAATAAATGTATATTAAAAGAGGGAAAGAGAAAGAGATATCGAGAGAGAAATCAATGTTGATTATAGAAGGCTAAGATTAGAATTATTCTCCCACTGGCATAAAAAGCGGATATGAGAATGCCAGATATAAGCAATATAACACTGATGATATTTAGTTCTATCATATTAAGCAAAGAACGCGGTGAAAATCCTGTGGTGGTTTGTCTCTCTTCTCCGCGTGATGAAGAAAGCCACCCCCCTCTTCTTCCCAAACTTCTTTTATCTGGAAGCCTGGCTGATTAAACACAAAGAAAGCAAATGCTTGTCAGCAAATGCAGGGAGCATTGTTCAACATAAAAGAAGCTATTTAATCTCCAACGTAGAATCAGCTGGGATATGATTGGAGGGGGGGGGGCTTTCTCGCTCTCCTCTTGATAAAATATGCTTTTCTTTTTGTTTTATTATCTCGGCTTTGTCAAATATTCCTCATTATATGCTACCAGGTTCAAAGAGGCTTGCAGGTATGATTTCTATGCTGAATGTTGACTTATTTCAGAGAATCTGCGAGAACAATTAACCAGGAAACTCTCCTATTCAAATCTCGCCTCGCCTCTGAATTAAGATATATCTTAATCTAATTCTTTCTGCAATTGCCAGATTGGGAATAATAACAGCGATCTTCCATTGGAAAATGCTGTAAGGTTGGTTGAAAACTGAGCAAGTTCTTGCACTGATCATGACGGACATTTCAACACCAGGCTTTTTTCAAATACTTTTATCACATGGTTTCATTTAGTCATCACATGAACTAGCCAAGATGGCGCAGTGGTTAGAGTGCAGCACTGCAGGCCACTTCAGCTGACTGTTATCTGCAGTTCGGCTGTTCAAATCTCACCGGCTCAAGGTTGACTCAGCCTTCCATCCTTCCGAGGTGGGTAAAATGAGGACCCAGACTGTGGGGGCGATATGCTGACTCTGTAAACCGCTTAGAGAGGGCTGAAAGCCCCATGAAGCGGTATATAAGTCTAACTGCTATTGCTATTGCTAGCCACAACAGTAAAGATATAGCAACCAAGGACTCCCCATCTATTTTTGGACTTTAAGTTAGTTAGTTATAGTTTATTAATCTTGTATGCCGCCCACTCCCGAAGGACTCCGGGCGGCTTACAATACAAAGGAGAAGGGAATAAATAAGTTCTATCGGCCTAGTCTGAATGAGAAATTGCAAGGAAGTTAAGAGTTATGGTATAAATCTATGAACTGCATAGGATACTATCAGTGACATAATGTGTTGTACTGGTGGTCAATAACTCATTATTCCCATTGACAATGGGAAATGCAATATTATACAACATCAAAGTTATACAGTCCATTTTAGCAAATACCCGAATAGAGGCAAGACATGCAAAGAGAACGTGCCACATGAATTCAACCTAGTTTGTATATTTTTGAAATACATGGAACATTTTTCAGATTTCAAGCATTAATTCGAATTGTTAACACTACAGAGAGGAGGAGTACAATGGGATCAATGTATGTTTTAGGAAGAGTGCTATGCCCCATACAATGGTTTTGTAGGACTAATGTAAAGGATACTAATGCCCTATCTTGAACATATTTTCAGTAGAATCCAATGGATTTTAAAGGGATTTGTTGTGTAAAGAGGTCTTTAGAATTTCAGCTTTGTTTTAAATTCTGTTTAAAATACTCTTACAAATTGTATTAATAAAGGATTTTTATTTCAACTACCCACCAAAGTCCAGTAAGAAAAGAGGCAAATTACTTCTATGGAACATTATGCTTGTTCTCTACCATTCCTCACCTCTGACATAACCTATGGAAGGATAAATTCTTGCAACATATTCTGTAGAGAGAAGGATCTTATTTCTTGTTAGATTTGATTTGATTATATTTATATGCTGCCCTTTTCCCCCGAAGGGGACTCAGGGCGGCTCACAATTCAAATCAGGGAAGGGGGGTACAGACAGAAAATAAAAGACGAAACACAACAATACATAATTTAAAAACACACAACAGTCATACCATTCAAGACGGGGGCAACAGCTCTTTAGCCCCAGGCCTGTCGGAACAGCCAGGTTTTAAGGGCTTTGCGGAAGGCCTGGAGGGTGGGGAGGGTTCGAATCTCCATGGGGAGTTCGTTCCAGAGGGTCGGAGCAGCCACAGAGAAGGCTCTCCTCCGGGTAGTCGCCAGTCGGCATTGGCCGGTGGATGGAATTCGGAGGAGGCCTAATCTGTGGGATCTAATTGGTCTAGTGGAGGTGATTGGCAGCAGGCGGTCTCTCAAGTACCCAGGTCTAAGTTCTAAGTTAGAACTTAGAAGAACTTTATAAGTAACTCAGCAAACATCAAAAGGATAGTTTGACATATTAGTTTTGGCTTCCCAGAGGACCAAGGATCAATCAACTCAGCAATATTTTTTTCCCCCTAAGTTGATTCGGATTCTTGATAATTATCTAGGCATGTCCATAGAGTTTTCTTGGCAAAACCAAGATCCTTTTTCCGATTTGTCTTTTATTTTTAAAATCCCATGCACTAATCAAATTGACATTGCTTTTCTGCCATCTAAGAATATCAGGGGGCGTGCCTACTGTCTCTGTCCTACTGTCCCCATTGATATGTACTCATTTTATGTGTTCAGGGCCATGTTACCAAGGTGGCGCAGTGGTTAAATGCAGCACTGCAGGCTACTGCTAGATCAGCAGGTCAGCGGTTCAAATCTCACCGGCTCAGGGTTGACTCAGCCTTCCATCCTTCCGAGGTGGGTAAAATGAGGACCCGGATTGTTGTTGGGGGCAATATGCTGACTCTCTGTAAACCGCTTAGAGAGGGCTGAAAGCCCTATGAAGCGGTATATAAGTCTACTGCTATATATTGCTATTGCTATTTATATCCATCTAATTTGTACCAATCCCATGTGAAAATGTCCACGTCTATACTAATACCTATTGCCTTATACATGTTGACAAAAATAAATAAATAAAATAAAAAATAAAATAAATAAAGAGCAAAGCCATGTAAGGCTGCAATCTGTAGGCATTTCTTTCTGAAATATTTCTGTGAAAGGTGAGATAAAAAGAACCAATTAAATATTACATGGCTGCAATGTTATTGTTCTTCTCCACAGTTTTCTACTCACACGTTAGTAGTCTAAGAAAGATTAATTCGTCTGTCCCTAATAGCTGCTTTTGATATCGCCATAAATAAATTAATTACAATTTTCATACCCGCGTTTCATTTTTCCTTCACCTATAATTCTTCAGTTGTCTGGCTCCTCAGTAAAGCCTTTGAAATCCAGTCGGGCTTTATTGCCTACCGGGCACGACAGGATGGGATGGGAAAGATGTGGCTGCTCTGACCTTATGGAACGAACTCCCCGTGGAGATTCGGACCCTCACCACCCTCCAATCCTTCCGCGCCGCTTTGAAGATCTGGCTGTCCCGGCTGGCCTGGGGTTAAGATTCCAACCCCACCCGAATTGTGTGACTGTTGTGCTCTCTTTTAATATGTTGTATTGTTTCCATATTGGAATATTGTTTGTCTTTCCCCCCACTCCCTTTTTGAACTGTGAGCCGCCCTGAGTCCCCCCAGGGAAAAGGGCGGCATACAAATAAATGAAATGAAATGAAATGTGTTTTCTGTATGAAGAAGATGTCTACAAACTTTTAATCACACAAAACTATTCCACTGGGAATATAAAGTGACAAAATATGTGTCATAATGATATATTTAGTTAATGGAATAAGGCTTGTTAAGGGAGTAATTTATGAGGGATACATAGTTTTATATGGGTTTCCTTACACTGTTCATATTTTATTCTTATATAGTTATTCAGATTTCTGATGTACAAGGACAAATGACGGTATGCCACTCGTATCCATCAAGTGAGTTCTCTAGGCTCCTTATAGGGGATCCCCAGAGGTTCAAGCCAGGAAAAGAAGTAAAAATAATTTGTTTCTGTTCCAGAAGGCCCAAGACAGCTAGTTTGGCCTAACTGTTAATGCATCATTCAGGTTAGAAACTGAGATATTATGAGTTCCAGTCACACCAATTTGGTGACCTTGAGCCTGTCACTCTCTCTCTCTGCCCTAGGAAGGAGGCAATGCAGTGGTGGGTTGCAGGCGGTATGCCCTAGTACCGGTGTACCGGAGCCTGCACGGAGCACCGGATACTGTTCCAGTACAGTGATCTGGAAGGCCCACCCACCCACCCGAGCTCCAGTCTTTTAAGTCTTCGGCACTTCCGCACATGGGGCGTACAGCACCTGCACGATGCTCCGCTAAGCAGCTGGAGAGTTGTGGAGGCTTGCAGAAGCGGTAAGATGCACACACATGTTATGCGTATATGCGCGTCCATGTGGACGCCGCCGGGCTTGTTCCAACCATACCTGTTGGAACGGGATCCGGAACCCACCACTGAGGCAATGGCAAACTACTTCTGAAATCTTGCCAAGAGAACTGCAGGGACATCTCCATATAATAGTCGGGGGTTACAACACTGACTCAAAGGCACAAAAATAAATAAGTAAATAAACAGTAAACCCACAGAGGTGCCGAACCACAAATTCTACTGCAGAATGCAAAACTCTTCGTACTTGGTTACAGGACTGTTTTGCAAAGGTGCTCAGAAAACCATTTCTTTAAAAGTACCTCTTGCCTAATGGAAAGTTGTCCACATTGGTTTAAATGCATGTTCTATAACTAAGCTTTGCTAACGATGCAATTACTTTTCTACTTACTAATTTTTGCTCTGATACCTTCAAAACACTGTTAATACTGAAAGCTCCTTTTGTCCCTGTGCTTCTATACCTTCAGACAAACGACAGCTGATTTCCACAGTCCTGACACACTAGCAAATTTATTATTTGTTTAAACCATCCCTGAAACCAAAACATTAAATTCCACATCGAACAGAAGTCACGGTGTCTCAAATGATAAGTACTTCCAGCAGTTTAAAGCAATTTTTTTTAAAAAAAATAAAATTCAAGAGTGCAGCTTGCTTGTACTTATTCGTGACATTTGGACACAATTCAGAAAAAAACAGATTACTTGAATAATTTTTACTAACATTATGATAAATCAGGCTACTGTACCTTGGAATTCTGCTAACATGCCTCATCTGTTTTCCTTGGGTAGATACAGAAGATGCTGACCCCAGAAGATGCCTTGAGTTAATTTAGTTATTCATCTGGTTCTCTCAATTCAACTGGAAAAAGAAAGCAAGGGGAAATTTCAGTTTTGTGTGTGTATGGGGTGTGGGTGTCTTTGTGTAAAACATTTTTTTTATTTTTAAGTCCTACATTTTCTCATGATTTGGTCATATATAATTTGATAGAATGAATGGTGATATCATAGAAATAGGGACCGACTTTCATGAGTAGCAACTAGCGTGGGAAAAAAGCACACATTCCATTGAATCCATGTAACATGAAAATTATTTTTCTCTTGCAATACTATTTTTAGGTCAATGAACAAATAAAACTGCCTCACATGATAGATGCAATAATGGGTTGGAGAATATAGAGAAATGTACTGTATCAGTAATTCTGTCATGCTGAAGTCTGTTTCCTCAAATACAGTACTATCTAGGTAAGAATATAGTATTGATCTGAACAGCAGTTGTACAAGAAGCAGGAGGGAAGGGCCTTCTTCCTTTGTATCTCAAAAGGAAGCCAAGTTGGGTCTTCCATAAGGATAGTTTTCTTTGAGTCACTGAAAGAGCAGAAAAGAATGCAGTTCGGTATCCATATCAGTTGAAATATGCTGTGCTGGCTGGGGAATTCTGGGAGTTGAAGTCCCCAGGACTTAAAGTCACCAAGGTTGAGAAACACTGCCTTAAGTAGTCAACAATAGATACACTGGAATTTCAGACAGAAATTGTCAGTGACAGAATTGTCTTGTGAAATCCACACAGCAACATGCTGGTAACTAAGGGTATCAGCTCTTTGTTTCTCCTTTTACCAGCCGTCAGAAATCCTAATAAATTCTGAGTGTTTGAATCTCAAAGATTACATTATTCAAAACTTGGCAAATATATGAATAAGTGGTTTATCTACATCACTTATTGACGCAAAGGTATTGAATTTCTTTTTTTCAATAGCTGGAAAAAAAAATCTTGGCAAAGAGCATAAATACCTTGAAGTAGACGATTAGTTTCTGTTCTGCAATTCAGTACTTTATATTCATTCTTCTCAACAAGTCATTTTGCCTTCATATTGTCTCACTGTAATTATTTTGTTGAGCTTGACATGCAGTTTTAATCTTTCTAGAAATATTCTTCCCTGCATTTTGTCTCTGAAGCCAGGAACTTCTTGCCAGCTTTCTATTCTTCCTATTGGTGTTTTACACATGAAGTCTATTTTCCTTTAGCAAATGGGGTCTTGGTGTCTTTGTCTTTTCTTTGCTAGCTTTCAGGCATGTTTTGGCAGAAGTTTGACTGCCGAGGCATCAGAAAGCAGGGAAAGGGAGGGATTGTGCAGTCATTTGTCAGCTTTTCCCGCATCTGTAATTTTTTGTCCACTCAGCACTACTAAAGGGGCTTAAAAGGGGGCAATTCTCAGAGCTGAAGAGAGTCAAAAGCTCTTTAAACAACCACCAGACAGTAGCAGTCAAAGTCGGGAAGAGAAAGGGTTGGATTTAAACTGTCTGCTGGGTGCAAGGCACGTTTATCTAATTTTTGGTGAACAAAACTGCTCTATATATGAGTTAAAACTGCTCTATATATGAGTTAAGAGGCAATATCTCAGATGACTAGACCAAAGAAAACACTTTAGGGACATTGAACGGGAACTTGACTGTCCTACATTATTCCTCTAAAAGCAAAAGCCACTGCACAGGTCACTGCTATGAAACTTTTGATTTCTGCACTTTCTGAAATCTATCTGCTTTCAGAAAAGAAAACATGACTTCAAAATATCTCAGGAAAACAGCAAGATATCACAATTTTGGTGTTTTCACCTCCTATCACATAATGATTGATGACCCAGTATGCTTGATTTTTATGAACCAGAAATGCTGTTCTGTTACCATTTCTGTAGGCTGTTGTTATCTGAACTCCTACTGTGACTGTTAATTAATCAATCTGACAAACCACGGAAAGACCCAGCGATCTAAGAAATTATTACTTCCAATTCCAGTGATTAATAACAGATTGTAAGATATTTATCCATCCATCCATCTATCTACACCGGTATCTATCTATCTATCTATCTATCTATCTATCTATCTATCTATCTATCATATCTATCTATCATCTATTTGGAACGAATTCCCCGCGGAGATTCGGACCCTCACCTCTCTCCCTGCTTTCCGAAAAGCCGTTAAAACCTGGCTGTGTCGGCAGGCCTGGGGTTGATAAGCTCCCCTCCCCTCTCGACAGGTGTGGTTGTTGGTCATTTTAATATGTTTATTTTGTACTTGTATGTTTCCCCTTCCCGTTTAAGTTGTTTGCCGCCCTGAGTCCCTTTCAGGGAATAGGGTGGCATATAAATAAAATAAAACTTAAAATTGAAACTTAAACTTAAACTAACTATCTATCTATCTATCTATCTATCTATCTATCTATCTATCTATCTATCTATCTAGCTAGCTAGCTAGCTAGCTAGCTAGCTAGCTAGCTAGCTAGCTATCATCATCCATCCATCCATCCATATCATCTATCTACCTACCTACCTACCTACCTATCTCTCTATCATCTATCTATCTATCTATCTATCTATCTATCTATCTATCTATCTATCATCTATCTATCTATCATGTATCATCTATCTATCATGTATCATCTATCTATCTATCTATCTATCTATCTATCTATCTATCATCTATCTATCTATCTATCTATCTATCTATCTATCTATCTATCTATCTATCTATCTGCAGAGGGAATGAAAAATAACTAATCACATTGTGCTAAAATGTGTTATTATTTCAAAGTTAAAGTTTTGAAAAAGCTAGACAGAAACAAAAAAAAAACATATTCCTGAATTAATAACAAAAAACAAACAAACAAACAAAATGACAACACTGGTAACTTGTGCTGAAATGTTAGAGAGACGGAGTGAAGCATTAGATGTCCAGGAAAACATGATTATGCAGTCATAGTGAAGAGCCTTTTTAGTGCCTTCTCCTATGAAAGTTTGGCAATCTTGAGGGTGGTTTTTTTAAAAAAAATAATGTTAAGGGTTCAACACAACAGGGACGCTGCAATTTTGCCAATTCTTTTAGACAGATTTTTCTATTAATCACCTGAGTGACCTTGGGCCACTCTTCTTCAACCCATCTGAAAGGGCTGTTATTTGGAGGAAAATAGGAGGAAGAAGGAATATTATATATGTTGGCCTTATTAGAGAGATTGCCAGGGAGGGCAGACCATTTTTATCTAGGCTTCCTCCTCCAGGACACTAACCCAGTTACCACGTATGCAGTGGCAAAGTTCTCTCCAGCTGCAATGTCCGTAAGAAAAAAATTGGCTACAGTATAGTACCAGCTTGTACCAATTAGCAATAGCAATAGCAGTTAGACTTATATCCCGCTTCATAGGGCTTCCAGCCCTCTCTAAGCGGTTTACAGAGTCAGCATATCGCCCCCAACAACAATCCGGGTCCTCATTTCACCCACCTCGGAAGGATGGAAGGCTGAGTCAACCCTGAGCCGGTGAGATTTGAACCGTTGAACTGCAGATAGCAGTCAGCTGAAGTAGCCTGCAGTACTGTACTCTAACCACTGCGCCACCTCGGCTCTTTATCTCGACATACCTTTAACAATCTTTGGACCATAATGTTATTATCCACTTTTAATGTCAATACTTTTTAATTATATTTTAATGTTGGTATTTTTTAATATAGTGTAAAAACAAATGTATATTGCTGGTCTTTGACCGTAATAAAGATCTTACTTACTATATATATTGGCCACCTTGAGACATTTATAAAAATAATAAAAGTGGCACATAAATAAATAAGAATTAGCTTACTCACATACCTAGTACATACATACAGTATAAGATGTTTGACCTTCTCAGAACTTAGAACTCTTATAAGCAGTCTGAGTACATTTCCCCTTTATCATTTTTGAAATACATTTAAAACAGGGAGGCCTTCTTGTTTATTTAAAAGCAATTGAAGAACACTCTAGACATTTCCTGGAATGAATATTTAGAGATAAGTAGCAAGAACTACTTGGAAAGAGGAAAAAGACCATTATTATTTGCTTAAGCAGTTAAACCCCAAAATGGCAAAGCCATTGGATTTTTTTAAATACCCAGAGGAAGGGGAAGTTCAACAATCTTTTTTTATTTTTTTGGCATGAGTGCCAGGTGAGTTAGTAAAATGATGTAGTGAGTTTGATCTTTCAATCAGAATTTGAAAGATTGTCTAATTTTCTTCTGCCATCTTCCTATGCAAAACCAAGCTGGGATCCACACTCAAAAAGATAACACAAATAAAGGTTATCCATAACCTTTTTTTCATTTAAACATGGGAGATAAACAACTACAATGTACATCATAAGGAGTTCAATTATTTATGTAGCATGTTACCTGCTGGTTTTAGTAATATGAATAATCTAATTAAAGGACGTAAGAGAACATGATAAAATAATATATATTCTATGCACTGCTTATTTTACATGAGCTATGTAGTTCCCCTCTCATTTTTATTCATATTGGTAACAACGCATAAAAAAGAAATCGTTGCCGAGCCTTTTATTTCATTTTAAAATGAATCACACAATGAATGCGGTTTATTCAAAGGAATTGTCTGTCATTTCTTTTGACACTGGGAAATTTTCATCTGGACTAGGGAACTACTAAAAGGGTGAGCCCACGTATGAAATCCTTCCTCTCATCATCTAGTGCAGTGTTTCCCAACCTTGGCAACTTGAAGATGTCCGGACTTCAACTCCCAGAATTCCCCAGCCAGCATTCGCTGGCTGGGGAATTCTGGGAGTTGAAGTCCGGACATCTTCAAGTTGCCAAGGTTGGGAAACACTGATCTAGTGTAATCACATAGTGCCAAGGATAATAAATGCTGGTGGCAGCCTGATGTACTCTGGACTTAATGGCCTTGCACTGAGATCTTAATCACTGTACCAGATAATGCTCTAGAAAAAGAAATGATCAAAAGTTCAGATATTGCTCTCCTGGTGGGAATAACCAGTCCAATTCTTTTTCCCAGCAGTAATTTAAATTACGATCCCAGAAGATGTACTGCCAGCAAACATTTGCAGTAGTAGCTACTGGCAATTTAAATACATATTTGAACCTCTGGGAGGTTTGGTCATTATTACAAGTGAACCAGACTGCTTAAAATGTATGTTCAAACACTTAAGGACATTGCTGAATGGGAAACTGATTGCTTTGGAAGATTTACATTATATTTGGTTAGAAATCATGCCAGCCTGGTAGCAAAAGGAACTAAAGCATTCTTTCCTTACTATATAATGTGATTGCCCCCTATCTTGTCATCCCATTTTCCACCAATATAAAATGATATGTAGGATTTTTTGATATGTAGAACTTTTTGGATTAGTCTGCCACAAATGTTTGCCACTATTGTTTTCTGAATTACTAAACAAATGGATGTAATTGTGAAGAGAGAGAATTCAAATATATATGTGTATGTGTGTGTGTGTGTGTGTGTGTGTGTATTCCTCCCATATTTGGGCATACCAGGGGTTGTGACACTAAATACATACCTATTTCCCTGGCTCAGCTGATAAAGGAGGAGAACCTTGTGGCTTAGTGGTTAACACATCTGCCTAATATGTAATGCAGCCCAGGTTCGAATCCCAGTAAGGGTATGGCTAGCTGATGACAGCTAAATAGCTTGAAATAGATCTATACTAGTCTCCCTTTATTTATTTATCAGCACAAATACAACACAAATGTAACAAAGGCAACAGTAAAAAATATTGGGTTTCTGTCTGGATGGTCTCTTGTGACGAGCCGATAGACAGAGAATGTTTGGGCATACCAGGGGTTGTGACACTAAATGCATACCTATTTCTAAATACATACCTATATATATATTAATAGCATCAGAATCACCTTGAAACAGAAATGTGTAATTTCTTTGTCGAAGAAATAGTATTTTAAAGTAAATTTTTGGAGTTGGAAGGGACTTTAGCAGTCTTCTAGTCCAACCTCTTCTCAGGCAGGAAGTCCTATACCAGTGATGGCAAACCTTTTAGGCACAGAGTAGGATTCAAATAATTTTAACAACTGGTTCTCTGCCCTAATGACCAGCTGGGTAGGCGTGGCTTGGTGGTCATGTGACTGGGCGGGCGTGGCCAACTCAACATCACTCAGGTCGATGGGCGCTTCGCCTTAGCTGTGACAATGTAGCAAGGGTTAACCGGAAAGGCAGTTTCTGTAAGCAGGGCAATAAAGATCAAGCTAGAAACAACACCAGAATGTTTCCTTCCTGCCTTCCTTACAGGATTAGCCCTGTAAAGTGGGGAAAAAACAAAATGAGATTTCTTCCAACAACCGGTTCTCCAAACTGCTTAGAAAGTTACCAACCGGTTCTCTCAAATAGGTACGAACCGGCTGAATCCCACCACTGGTCCAAACCCAGAGCACCAGAAACCCAATGACCAACTGGCTGGCCCACATGCACGCCTTGGAAACTTGATGATGAGATGGCCGGAGCCCATGCGCGCCTCAGAAACCTGACAACCAGCTGGGTGAGGTGGGGCGACGGCACGCGTGCCCACAGAGAGGGCTCTGTGTGTCATCTTTGGCGCACGCGCCATAGTTTCGCCATCCTGGTCCTATAACATTTCAGACAAATGGTTGTCCAATCTCGTCTTAAAAACTTCCAGTGTTGGAGCATTCACACCTTTTGGAGGCAAGTTGTTTCACTGATTAATTGTTCCAACTGTCAGGAAATTTCTTAGTTCTAGGTTGGTTTTCTCCTGATTAGTTTCCATCTATTGCTTTTTGTTCTACCTTCAGGTGCTTTGGAGAATATGTTGACTAGAGGCTAGTACTAATAGGTTGACTGAAGGCTAGTAATTCATACCTTGTTTTCCCAAAAATAAGACCTCCCCGGATAATAAGCCCAATCGGGCTTTAGAAGAGCATGCACTAAAATAGGCCCTCCCCTGAAAATATTGAAACACAGCAGCAGCCATGAGGTGACCACGCTCACTGCCTCCTGCACCTCAAAAATAATAAGACCTCCTTGAAAATAAGGTCAAGTGCTTATTTGGGGGGGGGGGTTTCAAAAGAAAATAAGACCCTGTCTTATTTTGGGGAAAATACGGTATTCCAATTGGATCATTAGCCTTCAGCATCATTAATATTTTCAAGAATTACATTTCCTTCAAAAAGGGATGTCTATTTTAATTAAATATGTGCTGTCTGGTTATTGTTGACACCCCAGCCCTGTATTCCCATCTATTAATTATACTTTGCATTCTCCCTTCTAAAGTTCTCATAATATTGGTCATTACTGACAGAGATTGATTGACAAGAAGAAAAGAGCCACTGTTATGAATCTCCAGTAAAACCTGTTAAATGCATTTTGTTTGTACTTACAAGTATTTTATACTTGCCTTGTGCACTCCAAATATTTCCTTACTCTTAGTAGGCACTTAGAGAAAGTTGATGACTATCTACGCGTTCCTTGGCAATTTAGGGAATGAGGAAGAAACATATTATTGTCATTTGATATGTTACAGAAATTCGGTCCCTTCATTAAACTTAGTCCTTGAAACTGGACTGACACAAAGATTCAGAGAACTGGACAATTAGAGGAAAATAGACTGAGGAAAATAAATCTACCTAAATGAGTGTGTGTGTGTGTGTTAATTTGTTTTGTTCTATTTGTTCATGATAGCTCCTTCACACCATTGACGCAGTTTCTCGTTCACAGATTTTCAAACTTCTTGGCTGGTGGTTACATTTAAAATTTGGAAAAAATATTGCAGATGCTATCACAGAAAAATATACTGTACAATTAATTATGGAGGTCACATTACAAAAATATCTATATTTTCTGCCATATTTTCTAGTTCTTCATCAGGATACTCTCTACTACCTTGCTCTCTACTACCTACCTTCCTGGGGGCTGGGGGGGTCAGGGTGCAGTAGTCCTTTTTATTTCTTAAGAAAGGTGATCAGAAGCATTTTCTCTTCACAAAATGTGGCCGATTCTACATGGAAACACTCTTATCTGTTTCTTCTTCACAAGATTTTTTTTCTGAACAGAACACACATAACTCATTATTTTGTGAATGTCTTTAATTTACATTTTCACTATATTTACTTGTCTTCTTTCACTAGCCATCATGCTAGCTACTATTATGACTGCAAATCTATACCACTTTTCTCATCTTCAATTTCTTTTTGTGAATTTTACTATAATTCAGTAATTACCGGTTTTGTCACATTTCCCCTACAATTATCACAACTGAAATATTATTCTTTATCCACCATTGTACTTACATCACCATTAAGAAACTCCTACATCCCAATATGTGATGGCAAATTATTAATTTTCTGAAGTTTGCTTTTTGATAAGAGTATCTCTGGTTAAAAAAAAATCCTTATTGGAATATGTTGAATCCACATATTACCTTCTTGAATTAATGAGAACCATTAGTCCACTCACATGTTCATTAGCAAAAATAAAATAAAAAGTCCAGGGAGAATGCAAAGAGCTTTAGCCCTTGGTCGTCATTCTCCAGTGCTACTTCCTTAATGACATACACAAACACACATCCACGCACAGACACATGCTGGGAAGATTCTGCAGTTGGTGTATTATTGGGTCTTTATGAAGGCTATCTGTAGGGTGATCCAGGCAAATTGGGGGTTCTATAAAGAAAACTTTATGCATATATTCCTTCAAATTTTGCGGAAGATAGAGGTATATTATGTGCTATTATATATGTCATTTAATATATTTAATGGGTATAGTTCATATATATTTACATGTAGATCTATAATTTTGTATGTATATATCTCACTGTATATTCTCCCACTGAAAATATTTCTGCCCATGCCAAAGATTCTACCTTATTCAACGCACAAGTAGAGAAAAATATTAATTTTATAATTCCTACAACTTGGGTTGACTTGGGTATTAAGCCTTCTCAAGACGTATTAAGAGAAAGTAGAATCAATCCTGACAAAAATAAATAGCTTTAAAATTTGCATCTATTTAAATAAATTCATATGGCTACGAGGTGGCGCAGTGGTTAGGGTGCGGTACTGCAGGCCACTTCAGCTGACTGTTATCTGCAGTTCAGCGGTTCAAATCTCACCGGCTCAAGGTTGACTCAGCCTTCCATCCTTCCGAGGTGGGTGAAATGAGGACCCGGATTGTTGTTGGGGGCGATATGCTGACTCTGTAAACCGCTTAGAGAGGGCTGAAAGCCCTATGAAGCGGTATATAAGTCTAACTGCTATTTCTATTGCTATTTCTCGAAACATAACTCTAGATAGCTAACAAAAATGAAAAAAAAAAAACCATACAATTAATAAGGAAAAACAAGAGCAATAACATAAAATGACTGCCAAAAAACCATACAACTAACAGATTCAGTTCAACTAATCAGATCCCATACTCAGGAAAACAACCAGGTCTTAAGAGCTTTTTAAAAGGGCAGAAGAGTTGGGGCAACTTAACTTCTTACAGCATGGTGTTCCAAATAACAGACACTATAACAGAAAAACCACTTGAATTTCCATACACACAGTCTACAATCTGATTGTCCAAATTCGTGAAGCAGAGATTGAAGTTCTGCAGATTTTAGTCCACTAGTCATTACTGACAATACAGGATTAGTATTATTGCTGTATTCATGGGACACAAACATGGGTCAGGACTACATTTCTGAAAGGTAACCTTCATTCATATAGTTCCGTCCCTGAACCAACAACTTCTAAAGATTGGAACTGTTTATTGAAATATTTGTAAGATGGCAATAAACAAATAGAAATTGTTTTGAGCTACAATGTGTAGCTAATTCTATACAGGGATTGCACAGCTAGCTAGCCTTGTTTCGGCTTGCAAGTTAAGCATGTCTGAACTTGGTAAGTAAATGAATGAGAAATCACTAAGAAAGCCCAATAACTTAGCTTGGGAAGTTTAAAAAAAAAAAACAACCGTCTCCAATCACTTTCTTGTAATATTATTGCAAGCAACAAAGCAGATAATCACCAGGAGTTCAACTCACCTTGAAGGAGTAATTAAGATGTTTATTTTTAATCAGGTTTTCAAGCCCTAACATATTTTGTTTGTCCCAAAGGTGCTTTTTCAAGAGGTAACTGGAATTCAAAGAAAAACCAGAAAGTCCAGTTGCCTCTTCAAAAACACCTTGGGGGCAACAACCATGAGCTGGATCAGCGGTCTTCAACCTTGGCAACTTTAAGACTTGTGGACTTCAACTCCCAGAGTTCCTCAGCCAGCAAAGCTGGCTGAGGAACTCTGGGAGTTGAAGTCCACAAGTCTTAAAGTTACCAAGGTTGGAGACCACTGACCTGGATGACTGAGAATCACCATAGACATATTTTGTTTGTGGCGACTTCTGTCACTATTTTAAGAACATGCTGATTTGATTATAATAGAAAGAAAAATCACATCAATGACAACGGATTGAGTGTGTCTGTAAAACATTCCTCTCCTCCAGCACAAAAAATAAAGACTTAAAATTAGAAGATTCATTCGTGTAAGGGTAAGTTCTCTTGGAGAACATACTCTTGGAGCTGAGGAGCAACTGGAGTAAAGATACACAATTAATTGAGGACAGAGGTGGGACTTGAACTCATAATCTTAGGACTGAACTCCTAGTACCAAGGGCACTTTTCCTTTTGTGGCAAACAGAAAATTCAGACTGGGGCACATAAAATAAAAGATTAAATCACATACATGATATGCATTGAATTCTTCTCTAACTAAGGAGGCAATTTAATCAGAAACTGAATTACTCCACTCCAGAGAGCCGAGGTGGCGCAGTGGTTAAATGCAGCACTGCAGGCTACTTCAGCTGACTGCAGTTCTGCAGTTCGGCTGTTCAAATCTCACCAGCTCAGGGTTGACTCAGCCTTCCATCCTTCCGAGGTGGGTAAAATGAGGACCCGGATTGTTGTTGGGGGCAATATGCTGACTCTGTAAACCGCTTAGAGAGGGCTGAAAGCCCTATGAAGCGGTATATAAGTCGAACTGCTATTGCTATTGCTATTGCTACTATGTTTTGCTCTACTAAATGAAGCTGAGCTTTGCATATAAGCTGCAATGCCTTAACATGCCACAGTCTTAGTTACCATTTGACCTGGCAAAAGCATACTTATTCAGTGTTGTAACAATGAACACAGAATGGACTAAGTAGTCTGAATAAATCATACTTGAATCACTACGAAGTAAAACTAGTTGCAATCTAGCGAAATAGTTTGTGTTGTGCAAGAATTCTGTTTCTTTAGAAGAAATGCTTGTAATAACTTTGCTACCGTCAGAAATGGATGGGAGGAAAGATATTTCCCTTCCTTCAATTCTATGAAGAAGACATTTAACTTTTCCTATCTGCGAAATGTCATACTTAAGTTTGACATACCAGCATAATATTGGAAAGACAGCTGCCCAATATGGGCAAGACAATTTGCCCAAGCTGTTGACTGAAGTCAGAAACTTGAGGAATGCGGATTTTGTGGGTCTTGAAAAGAATATCTTGACCTGTATTTTCTGACTAAAACGCACAAAGGAATTTAGCCACTGCACTTCCCTAATCAGTAACAGTCTTTGGCATTTTAAACCATTTGAATTGAGAGGAAGAAGTCATTTAAATCCACATTTTTCAATAAACACTCATTTAAGTACATTTTATTTATTATGTACACATTTAAATATATACTTGATAGAAATTTTCAACTACAAATTGATGTGGATACAGAAACTAGGACCGTAAGTAAAATATATAAAAATGGCAATTCAGAATAATATCTAGTTCCCTTAAGTTTCTTCGTTTAATTGGGGAGTGGGGGGATTTTGTTTTTCCTGTACTGGGCTCCATTTAATATAACCATCACACTTTGAAAATTTACTTCTCTGGAGATACGTGACAAACGTATGTAGTAAAGCTAAAGCACATTCTATGCCGTGTTTGCTTTTAATAATCATAAATAGGTGTTAAAATATCTTCAAATGCATTCCATAAGCTGAATTCTAAGCATTAAAAAATGCTTAAACAGATCTGAAAACCTGTAGTGTTGTTTCTTAATGATGAAGACTGAATAATGTTACTACGACATTGAATATTATTGCACAGTATTTCGTTGTTCACATTTTATATCAAAGTTCCTAGAAACAGCCACGCTATTCAAACATTTTGTTCAATTTTAACCAGATGCTGCACTTAGAGAAGTCGGAGACTGGGGAATCTGTTTTCATTGTCTTACTAACTTCTAAAGAAATGGAAAAAATATTTTGATACTCCAGTTTGAGTAACAAACACATGCACAACTATTTGGCTGCCACTTATCTTCATTTGGTTTAAGTTCACTGTAATTGCAGCCCCTGTGTCCAGCGTGAACATAAATCATAAACTCATCATCCAGAATTCCAATAAGTGCATCCCTCTGAGTTCACTATCCCTCTCTGGTCATTATGATCTAATTGTATGAGCATATAATACATAAATCAAACTGGAAGCTAATTGATTGTACTACCAGGCATATCGTGAAAAAGCAAAACTAAGGAAGTACTATGGACTTGACTCTGAAAGGCAGAAGAACGGAGAAATCAACACAACAAATGCTGCTTGTAAGTGAGTGACTAGTAATGTTCAATTGTGAAAATGTTTGGTGGCATCAATGCAGGGCTGGGTTTCAACCGGTTCGCACCGGTCCCTGCGATCCGGTTGGTCGCCGAACCCGGAAGTAAGTAACTTCTGGGAACGGCGAAGCCCCCCCCCCGCGCTCGCGCGCGCCCGCACACCCGCGCCCGCTCCTTACCCGGTTTTTTTGAATTCGCGCTTTCCACGCATGCGCAGAACGCCTGCGCGATCCTCCAGGAGCAGCTGGAGCATCGCGCAGATGCTAATACGCATGCGCGCGCCGCGTGCGTGCACACGCGCGCCGCGTGCGTGCGCGAGGACGCCGCCGGCCTCGTTCCAACCGATCCGGTTGGAACGGGGCGAGAAACCCACCCCTGCATCAATGACAAGAAATAGAGACCATTTCTGGAAATTTGATATGCTTTTAGTTAATCTTGATTTTTTTTTTTTAGATATGGAAGATATTGTACACATTTCTAGAGCCGAGGTGGCGCAGTGGTTAAATGCAGCACTGCAGGCTACTTCAGCTGTCTGCTAGTTCTGCAGTTCGGCTGTTCAAATCTCACCGGCTCAAGGTTGACTCAGCCTTCCATCCTTCCGAGGTGGGTGAAATGAGGACCCAGATTGTTGTTGGGGGCGATATGCTGACTCTGTAAACCGCTTAGAGAGGGCTGAAAGCCCTATGAAGCGGTATATAAGTCTAACTGCTATTGCTATCTATCTATCTATCTATCTATCTATCTATCTATCTATCTATCTATCTATCTATCTATCTATCTATCTATCTATCTGGGTGAAATGAGGACCCAGACTGTGGGGGCAATATGCTGACTCTGTAAACCGCTTAGAGAGGGCTGAAAGCCCTATGAAGCGGTATATAAGTCTTATTGCTATTGCTAAAATACAAAAAATACTTGTTGAGCCTACATTAGCTGTGAATAACAAAATCCAAAGCTCTTGAGAAGGGGATATTTGTAACTAATAATGGATAGCTCCATAAAGTAATTTAGAATCTTTTTAATCAAATGGCCTTTTATCTCTATAGGCAAATGGGTTAAATAGGAATCAAATGGGACTGATGGGCAAATGGGCGTGTATCCAACTATAACGTAAAAATAAAATTACAGATAGTGGCAGGGAAACATTAAATTGAGAACCAATAAGTTACAAATTCTAACTTCCCAGGCAAGATCGGAAATAAAATTAAAACACGAGGACTGAAAAGTGTAGTGAAGCCATGGACTCTGCATTTCATCACTATCTTAAAATGAAATATATGAAGAAACTGCGGTCATTTAAACTGTAATGTTGTAATGGGTTCAAAGTTGTTCCTAATACTCTTCCTATGATTGGGATGAAGAAATAAAAGAATAGTGAACTTCTAATGTTTACAAAGATAAATCTGTATTCGTAATCTCTCTCTCTCTTTTTTTTAAAGATGGGAGCTCAACCATTGTTTGATTCTTCATTTGACACAGAATTTACAGCTTATAATTTACAACCTGAAACACAGTAGTATTTTATGCAGTATAAATTAATTTCTATAATATTACCAACATTTAATTTTAAGACTGTTCTGGAAGACTTGAAAGCTTGCAGGTGATTTTGACACCACTGAATGCGCTGCCAAAACATGGAATTATTCTTATAACCAACATGACTAATTTTGCTTTTTTGTCTTATTGGAGCGTTTTAGAGCTTCATGAGAAAGACCTCTGAAACAACAAAAGAAAATACAAAATACAGAGAAAAACAAGGCTATGAAACCCAGTCTATTATGGCAGCCCATGGCATTCAATTAGATTGAATTGGATTTATTTGGGAAGATACATGCTTCGACGTAGTTTTCAAAATGCAGACTGCGCAGGATGTTTTAATTCAAAATTAAAATATATTTAAGTAGTAGGGGTTTATTCTAAACTTAACCAGAGACTATACCGAGAAATGTATTACCACGATCTTTTTCTCTTTTGCATTTACCAGATCCTGGGTTTAGACCAATGTTTCTCAACCTTGGTGACTTTTAAGTCATGTGGACTTCAACTCATAGCTGGCTATGAAGTCCACAGGACTTGAAGTCCACAGGACTTAAAAGTCATCAAGGTTGAGAAACACTGGTTTAGACTAACTTTTGACCTTAAAATGGGATTTCAATGGAGCAACATGGGGATGGAAGCACTAAGTGACTAAAAATAGGTTCGGACAGCTGGTACAGTCAGAGGCTTTTTTTGAAGAAACAGAATTCAAGCATGAAGGTCCCCATTTAGAGATGTGCTTGCTTAATGGGGTAAGGATGAATACAGGAAGTGCCACTGTCTTCATAATGTACCGTGTTTCCCTGAAAATAAGACAGGGTCTTATTTTCTTTTTACCCCAAAAATATGGCTTGGGCCTTATTATGAGGGGAGGGTTTATTGTTTTGGGGTTGCCAGGTGGCTGCTCTCTTGCGAGCGGGCTCCCAAAGAGCCGGGCACAGCCTCATGGGCTAATGGTTGCGCAGCAACGCAACACAATAGCCATGAAGCGACCATGCTCAGGAGCAGCCACCCGGAAAACCCCGTTTCCAGCTGGGCACAGCGCCATTCACTGACCTAGGGGTATCGCCAAGCCGCATGAGCGCCTGTTTGCCGCCACCCAGCACCTGCAGCTAGGCACCTTCGAAATGCCAGTGAATGGCGCTCTGCACGGCTGGAGAGGGTGGTTGCGCGAGAGGCTGTTCTACTCCCGTGCCTCCCAGCCTCATGATGCCCTGGCCCAGCTCTCCCTGCAGAGCCATGGCATCTCCGATGCCGCCACCATCAGAGCATGGCTTTTTCAACGGCTTCCAAACCGAGTCTTCCAGCAGTGGCCACTCTGAGCGTACGCTCTATGGTTGGGGGCCAGCTGCCGGCAGAGTGTACAACCATAGAGCGTACGCCCAAAGCGGCCACTGCCGGAAACCTCAGGTTTGGAAACCGCTGAAAAAGCCATGCTGGGATGGCGGCAGTGGTGGTGGTGGCAGCGGAGGTGCCCTGGCTCTGCAGGGAGAGCTGGGCCATGCATCGTGAGGCTGGGAGGTGCGTGAGAGCGGACCAGCCGCTCGTGCAACCCCCCTCTTCAGCTGGGCACAGTGCTGCTCACCAACCTAGCAGTATCCCAAAGGCGCCAAGCAACGCAATCACCTTTGCCTCCCCCCCCCAGTATACCTTCAGGATACCGCTAGGTTGGTGAGTGGCGCTTTGCCTGGCTGGAGGTGGGGGGTTGTCCAGGGGGCTTATTTGCAGGTGAGGGCTTATATTTTTGCCCACCAGAAAAATGTGGCATGACCTTATTTTCCGGACATGTCGTATTTTGGGGGAAACACAGTAGGAAAACATTCTTGAGGAACTGCATGCAATAAAATAAAATATAGAAAAAGTCCATTCTATATTTTTAAACTCTGAAAGTGCAACCAGTAAATTAGCCATATTAATCATGACCATCTTCCTTGCTGTTTTTCCTTTTGTATTTTTAATACCTACTAATGTCCATACCTACCCCCCAAATTAAGTGTTGTCCTAGTGCCATCTCCACTAATGTTAGCAATCAAGGGTTCTATTTGTTACTTTGATGCTATTGTCTGGAACAACGATGTTTTTTGCCAAAACATTTTTCCAGCTAACATATAAGTTATTTTTCAGTACTGCGCTATTTTTCTCTGTGTAAGCATCTGTCCTAAATATTCCAATTTCCTATTCTTGATAGTATTCACAGTTCTATTTTACCTATTCTCTGGGGGACATACTCCTTTTGTGTGTGTTAAACCTATGATATTTTGAGCAATTGTCATAGCCATATTAAAAGGATTCTATTCTATTATCATTTGGGGCACTGTCTTTGCTTGAGCTCCAAACAAAAAAAAATAAAATAAAATCTAAAAACACAAAAGCATATAATTTGCCAACAACTTCCAATCCTTGCTCTGACATCAGGTAAGTTTACTTAAAAACTACTATCTGTTCATTTCTGCTTCTTATTTCAATGCTACAATCCCATCTATTATTCAAAACACAGCCGAGGTATTAATATTGTGCAATTATTAGTAGTATAATTGGCTCTGAAATTTTATTTTTATTAATTACCATTGCTATTTGTTTGCTTCTGATTTTGTTTAGCTTCTTAAAGTTATTTGACACAATTGATTGATTAAAATCTATAAAATTTGCTTGTTATTGGCAATACACAATAGTATTACAGTATTTGTATCTGCATAGCATAAATTCTTATCGGTGTATCAATGTATCTATAACTTCTTTACATTTTTAAATATTTTTTTGAAAATAGCTTCAGAATATCAAGTATTCAAATCTAATGTTTGAAATTTTGTTTTTTTCTATTTTAACAGCTCCAGCTTGTTTTCAGCATAAATTCAAAATGATGTATACATAATCTAGATTTTCAATATATCTAGCAACTTTCTATATTCCACTTGGTCAAATGCCCTTTCATAAAGTCAGTGAAAGATGACTAAATGTTAAAATGTATACCTTTGCAATGTTTTACTAAATTTTATATTCCAAAAAGAATCTCGGGTTTCTAACCCATTCCTGAATTCAAACATTAAAAAAGTTTCACTCTTCCTATCAATCCTGTTGTGTGTAAGTAATAAACACAGTTTTTTGTCAATGAACTGAAATAATCTCTAAATTGAAGCTTATCAACATTTTTTGAAATATTTATGTCATTAGTTTTAATCCATTAGTTTCAATATTTCTACAGGAATGCCTTCAACTCTAACTGCCTTGCCATTTTTAATATTTTGATTGCTTACTTTACTTCTTTCCTACATAAGATTTTGTATCTGTTTCAATAATTATGATATAATGCTCCGTGGTCCATTGTATACACTGTTCCACATATATTTATTATGTATATTGTTTTCATTTATGTCTTCAAGGACTATTAATATGTTGGCATTTAGAGTTTTAAGTGCCTGTCATTTATTCCTGAATGCATGTTTAAATTATAGTGCTTTAATTTTACTATTCACTACATATTATTATGTATGACATTTACTTATTTATCATTGTATTCAACCAATTTATATAGCCACCGTATTCTGCACATGATTCAAGTTAAAATGCTCAATAATAGAATAAAATCCAGAAATCACATAATAAAGCAAAATATATCTCTAAATATATCTCTAAATCCCTGGACCTAGGATTCCCGTAAGAAGTTGAGCATGGACCTCTTTTATCTCATCTAAACTCTAACACAAGACACAGAGGGAGGATCTCAGTAGCATCACCTAGTAAGCCCAGAGTTGAAATGTACAAATAAGAGCCATCAGAATACTGATTATATTTAACCCTGTGCTGATGGTTGACCAAAACCAGTGGTCTCTTAGTATTTTATTTTGGGTGTAAAATACTGTGACTGAGTTTCAGGTATAAATGCAACTCAACCACTGTATCCTATTTTCAAGGTTTTCTCCTGCTGAATAAAGTACACCATAGTAGAATGTGATATAGCATTTGAAAATGTCATCATGTGGGAGGCGGGGCTTGACGTCACTACGACACGACATGCAATCTTGGGGCTCCAGGATTGCTGTCGATAACTCTGTTGCAGGACGATCCTTTTTGGATCTAAACCGTTCTGAAGGAACGGTGATAGAGAAGGGCATGCCCTGCTGATCTCAGGGGCATTGCAAAGCCTGTGTTTGATCCAGGGAAAGCTCTTTTTGCCGGCTACAAAAGAAGCAGCCAAAATGGATGCAGAATGTTGGGACAAGACCCTCAAACGGAAGCAGAATAGGAGAGACAGTGTGTCAAAATGGTGAGAAAAATCTTTATTATTAGAGAAGAGAAAACCCCAAAGACTTAAGAGTTAAAATAAAATTGAAGACAGAAGGAAGCAAGAGGCGAATTAAGCCTGATTTAAAACTATCGTGTTATTTTTTCCACTTTAATTTTGGTTGTTTACTATGGATGGACTTTTTAAAAATGCATCTTACTTTTAAACTGGACTGGTCATTTTTTTTCCCTTCCTCCTCTGTACTTTTCCCATTTTTTTTATTTGTGTATTAAAAGCCTATTTCCTTGCAAGGCTTGGCCGGATTGTAATCTTTAAACATTTTTTTCTTCTTCTGGAGTTCGCAGCTTAGAAAAGAGAGGCAAAAACAGAGGGGAAAGATGTAACACTGCTATCTAGAGGCTAGAGGCTTGGCAACATCTGATATTACAAAGCTATTGGCTTTGTTTAAACCTAGCAAAAGCCTTGGATGTTTTAGTGGCAATGTTTATAACTTGGAAAAATTGCACAATATAAAGAAAAAAAAGGAACTAACATTGCAAAAATTATGTTAGAAATTCAAAAAGTCTTAATAATCACAGAGAGAATTGAAAAGAGATTTGAAATTATAGATCAAAATGCAGAAAGTATGGAGGGAAGAGTTGTGAATACTTATAAAACAACAATGGAATTTGAGGACAGAGTTCAAAAAATCATAGACACATATGAGAGTGATAAGAAAATTATTGACACTGATAGCAAATCGAGTGCGGAAGGAAATGATAAGTGCAAAATACGGAAAGGAGAGATTGATGAACTGGAACTCTATCTCAGATGTCAAAACATAGATGAAGAAAGGGGGGAAATTTGGCAGAAACAATGGGAGTAATTTCGGCAAAAGCACCAGTGATAATAAAAGTCAAGCTGATGAAAGGAACAGATGGTGGGTTTCGAATCCTTATAAGATATGCAATGAACAACAAGTTGTCAAGAGAAGTCCACATAAGACTTATCAAGAAAACACTTAGAATACAGATTCTACAAATGGCAAGAGATATTGGACTACACTATTTCTGGAAGGATACAGGATGATGAAATGAAATGTCACAATAAAATTTATTTAAATGTAGTTAAACTTTGAGTACTATGTATAAGAAAAAGTAATAATAGTTATGGTCAAATAAATGATCAATAATGATAATAAAGCATTTATATATACTAGATTGATAATATGAAATTTAATACAAACTGTAAGTAAGGATGATGGAGATGATGTTGAAAAGCCTGTTTATAAAAGATAAATAATTCTATATATAATAGAATATAAAGATGTAATATCATTGGATGATTTCAGGATGATGTAATGAAACACCATAATAAAAATTTACTTCAAATTTAATATGCCTCATATAAAAAGGATGTAATAATAGCTATGCTTAATGGATGTTTAACAATTATAACAATTTGTATACATGTACATATTAGATTGATGATACTAATAATGGTAAAAACATGGAATTGAAAATTATCAGAGAATGTTATCAATGCTAAAATAATAGAATGATTTAGAATAGGATATAAAAAAATACTTTATTATTGGATATATTGAAGATGATATAATGAATCATTATATTATAATTGTATACATATTTAGAATATCTTGTTTAAAATGAAGAAACAATAGTGATAATCAAACAAAATATAATAATAATGTATACAAAAATATTTGATTGACAATATGTCATTTTTGATAAAGCTTAATTGATGACTATGGAAAAGACGCAGAAAGACCTTGTAACCAATCAACACACTGTATGCAGTTGAAGAGGTTTTTATGTTATATGTTTTGTGTTTTTGTGTTTGTTTTAAAATAAATATTTTATTTTTTAAAAAAAGAAAATTTCATCATGTGGCATATATTATATGTTTACAATACTGTCCTCCATCTGAAATTTGAAAATGGCTCATCTCCAATGTTTATCTGAAAGTGACAGAGGAAAACATGAAAATATAGTGTGCATATTTGGAGACTGAGTCGATAAACAGCCTTGTAAACAAAAAAAGAGAGAATTAAACTGCATGTTCAGAACACAGTTCTACATTTCTTGTTCAGACCCAAGCTTGATGTTTTTACTTGTTTCCAAGACAGCCAATAGCAATTTGGAGCTCTTTTAACTTTAGAAGTTAGTGTATAGTAGTAGTCAGATATATAGTAGCATACAGTGGTGGGTTCTGGATCCCGTTGCAACCAGTATGGTGCAACAGGGCCAGGTGTCCACCACATGAACGTGCGCAGTGCGTGTGCAGCGTACTTACCACCTGCGATGCTCTGCGACGCTCCAGCTGCTCGGTGAAGCGTCGCGCAGGCACTGTACGCGCCGTGCATCCCGAAAACCTCAAATACCGGTAAGGAGCACGGGCGGGTGGGTGGGCTCTCCGGGGCACCATACCAGAATGGTACCTGGTGCCCCGGGCAGGCAACGGTACGCCCGTACCGGAGCGTACCGGTCGTAACCCACCACTGGTAGCATATCATATATTTGACAATGGATAAGGAGTACTATTCCTTGAGACACCAAGTATTTGGGGCTTTTAGTAAACCTACATTTTTATGACTACTTGTTTTTTCTTAGTCTGCATTAAGTCTGCTCAACTCCAATCAGGGTTCTCATCTTTATAAAGGACATCCCTTTCTTCTGAACCACACGAAGATAGGAGAACCCAGGAAACTGCCTGCACCAGTTTGCCTAGAACAATTCATTGATATGGATTAACAGAATCTTCAAAGCCAGAACTTTCTCTTCCCTCCCTTATACCCCAAGGAATTAGGGTGGGGTGCCTGTGTGTCTACGTTTTCCATGTTAGCCGGCTTAAAACATGTTTTGTACATGTTCTTATAACCATTATTGCAGATTTCTCCAAGGTAATCTCTGAGGCTGTCCACAAATATAAACTGAATTACAACAAAATAGGAAAATATGGGGATTTTCCTTCTACATTACTTGAATTTGAGAGTTCAGAGTTACCTTGATAAAGTCTTGGCCAGCCTGACAATTTATCTGTTGCATTTCTATTTGAATGGCAATTATTATTTTTAATATAAATTAGTGGGATTTATACATTTAGAGTTAGCCAACAAATCAGTATATATAAATGTTATATAAATTACCACTGATTTTTTTTTCTTTTTTGTGTTGCATAAGATGTTACCTTAGTTTTTTACCAATGTCTTCCACATTACTGTAGGTATGAACATTTTTAATTCATCTTATTTTAATATTCTCTTCAGTTTTATTAAATAATCCAGGCTGCTGGTCAAAGAGTGCAACTTGGACAGATTCTTGATTGATGCTGAAATTAATTTTCTCTTTGTTATCTATGTTTTTCAACATGACACCATGAAGAAAACCATTATTATTCCTCAGGATATATGTAATTAATCAAAGCCAAGGTAAGAATGAATACAGAACTCTAAGGAATTTTCATGATGATGATTCTGTAATGGAGAAAAATTCTTCTAGCTATTTACTTTGTTGATTGAGGCTGGAGCAGTGTTTCTCAACCTTGGCAACTTGAAGATGTCCGGACTTCAACTCCCAGAATTCCCCAGCCAGCATTCGAATGCTGGCTGGGGAATTCTGGGAGTTGAAGTCCGGACATCTTCAAGTTGCCAAGGTTGAGAAACACTGCTCTAAAACTTAGTGGCGCTAGAAAAAAGTATGATTCCACCCCATACTTGGTTGATTGAGGCTAGAGCAGTGTTTCTCAACCTTGGTAACTTGAAGATGTCCGGACTTCAACTCCCAGAATTCCCCAGCCAGCATTCGAATGCTGGCTGGGGAATTCTGGGAGTTGAAGTCCGGACATCTTCAAGTTACCAAGGTTGAGAAACACTAGGCTAGAGCTACCATTGAAATTTTGTCCAAAGAAAAATTTGAAGTAGTTTTGGGAATGGAGGAAGGTTTCAACTAGAGCTGCAAGTTTTTTCTGGGAATGAAGGTATCTGCAATTATCTTAAATTGTCACAGAATTTGACCTATAATGAACACAAATCAATCCCTCCTGAGCCAATCATTTGGAAATATCTGTCAGTAGGCATATATCTTTACTCAAATATGTGTAGTTTTCATTTCCTATGAACATTTCTTTCTAAAAACACATTTAAGTTGAGGTCCTAAAAATTGAATATGTTTTTCTGCGTGTTTAATTTTTAAAACAGAAAGAATCAGGACTTATTTATGACCACATTTATTGGCCTGGGATGGAACAAACAGAGGCTATTATATTGGCATGAGCCGTAATCATGGGGGTGGTGGTGGGTGTTGATGCTTCCATTCATCCGGTGAACAAATTAGCTTTGAGTGCTGATTCTCTTTGACAGTCTTTTAAAATAAACTCTTCTATGTTCTCCAGCACTTAGTAGTATTTCAGTTCAGAAGCTGAGTTGTTACCAATGTCCCTGTCCATCAGCAGCATTAACACTGAATTCATTATTAAACAGGATACTACAGCTCTCAACTAAATGCATCTTGAGCTCAGATTGGGTAATTTTTCAAGGCTTCAAAAGTAGAAGAAGCCTTTTGTTCCCATTATTATTTCATATTTCTACCTGGAGATGCTAAGGACTTCATCAAGGACGTCTGATTGCAAATATTTCCCATGCAACTGAGCTATAAAACAGTAACGTGTATTAATTCTTCACAGCACCTAAAGAAACTGGGATGACTAATTACTGTTCATTTCAAAGTTTTGCTTTTTTAAAAGAATAATCTGGAGTGGGAATTCAAGGGACAGATTAGACAATCTTTGATAACTGCTGTACGCTTTTTCTGAACTAAACTGGGAAACTCCCTTCTTAAATTCTGAAGTTAAATATTAAGCAAAGACAGAGAAATCTAATCTCCATGCTTGTGAGGACTTAAGCGTGTCTCCACAATCAAAACAGGCACGTCTGTTTCATGCAGAAACGTAATAATTTTTAATTGTGAGCCTCCCAGAGTTGGTTATAGGATGGGTAGTTATAAAGATGTTTTAAACAAAGAAACAAACAGCTTTCTTCAAGAGGTGTAAATTCTTCTGTGTCTCTGCATTCAGTCTAAATCAGTGGTTCCCAAACTTGGCAACTTTAAGACTTGTGGACTTCAACTCCCAGAATTCTCCAGCCAGCACTGGTCTAAATGAATGCTAAATCAGAGATCTGGTAGAAATATTCACTGTCTCAGTAGACTCCCCTAGCAAATTCCACACAGGAATTTGGGACGAAGGTCCAAGACCCCACTGAACCAAATGAAGAAAAAAAAAGGCTTGGCACATTGTGAATCACATATACTCTTCTTGGTCAGAAAGACTTTGGGATCAAAATTAATATTGCCTACATTATCTTTTAAAGGAGGAGAAACAGAAGTTCATTCAATCTAAAGCCAAAGATTGTCTACTTAAAATTAGAACAAAGCTGCAGAACATGTGGCTCACCCAGCAGCCTTGAGTGGCTCGATGATATTTTTTGATAAATAACCAGTCTGCTGTGGTCTAAACGATCCGCCACAACTGCCTAGCTTTTTGCAGCCATTTCCAGCTCAAAAGATATGTACTCTGCCGAATGCGCCTCTACGTCATGGATGATGCCAGCTCTGTTGCTGCCGCTGTGACACTAGCTGCCAAAAAGCTGATTCGTGTGCCAGTTATGTCTTAGCAATAGCAATAGCAGTTAGACTTATCTACCGCTTCATAGGGCTTTCAGCCCTCTCTAAGCGGTTTACAGAGTCACCATATCGCCCCCAACAACAATCCGGGTCCTCATTTCACCCACCTCAGAAGGATGGAAGACTGAGTCAACCTTAGCAATAGCAATAGCAGTTAGACTTATCTACCGCTTCATAGGGCTTTCAGCCCTCTCTAAGCGGTTTACCGAGTCACCATATCGCCCCCAACAACAATCCGGGTCCTCATTTCACCCACCTTGGAAGGATGGAAGGCTGAGTCAACCTTGAGCCGGTGAGATTAGAACCGCCGAACTGCAGAACTAGCAGTCAGCTGAAGTGAACCACTGCGCCACCTCGGCTCTTCCTGCCTGCAACCGTCTTTACAATATTAATCTGGCCCTTTTCCCTCCACAAGTCACACAGGTCTACTTTAAATAAGTCTTACTTATTAATCATATATATATGGAAGCAGTTAGCTTCCTCCCATAATTGGGGCTTACCAGGGGTTGTAAAAATCTAATAGATACCTTTCACCCTGGCTTCGCTGATAAAGGATAAGAGCCTGTGGCCTAATGGCTAAGATGTCTGCCTAGTATGCAATATAGCCCAGGTTCAAATCCCAGTAAGGGTATGGCTAGCTGATGAGAGCTAAATAGCCTGAAATAGATCTATACTAGTCTCCCTTTATTTATTTATCAGCACAAATAAAAAACATATATGATTTTATAATGAATACATACATTTTCAGAAATAGTTATTAGTCACTAAAATGACTTGGACAGTGAGGAGAGGGAAAGGCCCTAAGCTTTAGGGATAGTGTAAATGTGAAGCCTCCTTCTTATTTGTTTTGATTTTGCCTTATTTTATTTTGCTCTGATTTATTTTAGTTTTTATTTTGGATTTTGCCCTCATGGTTAGGTTTTAGTTGCAAGCTGACTAGAATCATTTAGGAGTCAAGAGCCAACATACATCAAATGGGACGGATGATGGATGGATGGACAAAGAGATGCCATCGGATTCCTCCAGGATGTGTTTTCTATTTCCTAGTTTAGCCTACAATCATGTGATGTCCTGCTTTAACTATTATATTTAAGGAAAGGTATATTCTTATAAAAGAATGACTGACTGGGCAGTCAATTACTACTCAAGTTCATATCTTTTTCCTTTTTTTAACTGAATGAAATATATTATAGGATCTATAGTATTGTTGGAACTGGTTAACTGAATTACCTAAATATTGTAGAAAATTACTGGGAGTCCCAGTGCTAATGTCAGAAGACCACAAAAAATACATATAATTCATCTGCTGATTTGAATAATTTTGGCTAATTAACAATAAAAATTTATTTAATTACCTAGCAATAGCAATGAGAACATTTCATACTCAATGATTTATGCTACATTTATGGGACAATTAATGCCTAGTAATATTGACCATCACAGATATAAGGGAGCTTCCTTTTTTCACTTCACTCAGTTCAGAGTTCATAAGACATGGCATAACTTTCTTTCTGCCTTGGTCCAATTCAAATCTAGGGAATGAAATGTTAGATTTGCTCATCAGAATCATCAATTATGAGTCTTACTTTGGACATCCACTCCCTTCTAAGGTTACTGGGTATCACAGAATTACTGGAAGGATCAAAGGAAACATCTCTCTCCCTTCCCTCCCTCTTTCTCTCTCAATGAACATAATTAAATAATACTAAATCTCTCTTGTTTTCCTAAGAATAGAACTGCATTTTCCTAGAAACGAAGGGAAATAATTATATTTGGAATATGAGAAATATAACCCTTTTATTGTACTTGTAAAATATCCTTCCCACTCTAAAAATAAAATTCTTCCTGGCTGCATTATGTATCGTGATTCATAATCTTTCCCACATTTAGCTTTTTTGACCTCACTGGTTATGGAAAAGCATCTATTGGATCACTTAAGATTTTGCCTATCATTACACCTAGTTCAGAACCAAATTACTAAAGGCTCTTATGTAATTTTTATGATCTATTTACTAATGGGACTGTCATCTGATATTAACTTACCGTGTTAAAGTTCTTAAAGAAAGAAAATGTATTTTAGGGGCAGAATTCATTAACACAGCAAATATATTATATTGCTTTATTAAGAAGAAAGAGTTATTGTGCTAATTCTCCGACTCTTATACTCCCTCATTCAAAAGAAGAACACTATCCATGATTGCTTTAATCAATTCCCATTTTGTACATTAAGGAATCTCTATCCTTATATACCACTACTACAAAAAAACAGATTTTAAGAGCATACCAAACAAGATTTTTTCCCCAGTAATGATAGCCATGGAGGCAGCCACAAGACTATGGCGTTTATCCCTTAAGATGGAAATGTTTGTTTCCTAGAGAACTAGAAGCTTCTTTCTTAATGCAAATAGGGAACTATATTGTATATAGAGCCGAGGTGGCGCAGTGGTTAAATGCAGCACTGCAGGCTACTTCAGCTGACTGCAGTTCTGCAGTTCGGCTGTTCAAATCTCACCGGCTCAGGGTTGACTCAGCCTTCCATCCTTCCGAGGTGGGTAAAATGAGGACCCGGATTGTTGTTGGGGGCAATATGCTGACTCTGTAAACTGCTTAGAGAGGGCTAAAAGCCCTATGAAGCAGTATATAAGTCTAAGTGCTAACTGCTAATGATTTACTTAAAAACTGTGGCAAAAAAAGGTTGTAAAATAGAGCAAAATTCTCTTAGCAAATGTCTTTCTTTACAACAGAAATTTTGAGCTTGGTTAGAGTGCAGTACTGCAGCCACTTCAGCTGCAGTTCGGTGGTTCTAATCTCACCGGCTCAGGGTTGACTCAGCCTTCCATCCTTCCGAGGTGGGTGAAATGAGGACCCAGACTGTGGGGGCAATATACTGACTCTGTAAACCGCTTAGAGAGGGCTGAAAGCCCTATGAAGCGGTATATAAGTCTAACTGCTATTGCTATTGTTATCACAGGTTATCAGCTCGTGATAAAGACACAAAAAGCCAGGAGATTACATTTCTGAAAGATCTGATTATATATTGATAATTCTTCCCTATTTTTGGCTTTGGTATAAAGAATATATTCCTGCTTTGTTTTATTTAGCATAATGAACAGAACTGAATTAACAGAATTAACCAAGTGAAAAAAAAAACTTTTGGAATGGGGAACTAATGTAATTCAAAATGTCAGTAAATTGTTGCAAGTATGACTATTCAGTCATGAATGATATCTAATCTACTCCCACATTTTAGCTTTTGAGAAAGAAGGGGATACAATTAGTTCTCAACTTACAACTATTTGTTTAATCACCGTTCCAAGTTACAATGGCACTGAAAAACCTGTGACCATTTTCCACACTTACGATTATTGAAGCAGCATCACGATGGTCATGGATTCAAAATGTGGATGCTTGGGAAACTGGCAATGTATTCGTGATGGTTGCTGTGTCCTGGGGTCATGTGATCACCTTCTGAGACCTCCTAAAAAGCAAAGTCAATGGGGAAGTCAGATTCACTTAACAACCATGTTACAATTGCAGTTTTTCACTTAACAACTATTGCAAGAAAGGTCACAAAATGGGGCAAAACTCACTTAACAACTGCCTTGCTCAGCTACGGAAATTTGAGCTCAAGTTGAGGACTACCTGTAGTGATGTATTTATTTGACTGAGAATTTAAGTATGAGCATCTATGGATATATCGACACGGATACAGATTCATAGACGACTAAAGGAATACCGTTGGGTTAAACTTACATCTCATTCTGTACATTGCTCTCCGTTACCACAATAGCAATAGCAGTTAGACTTATATACCGCTTATATACCGCTTCATGGTGCTTCATAGGGCTTTCAGCCCTCTCTAAGCGGTTTACAGAGTCAGCATATCGCCCCCAACAACAATCCGGGTCCTCATTTCACCCACCTCGGAAGGATGGAAGGCTGAGTCAACCCTGAGCCGGTGAGGTTTGAACAGCCGAACTGCAGAACTGCAGTCAGCTGAAGTAGCCTGCAGTGCTGCATTTAACCACTGCGCCACCTCGGCTCTATAGCAATAGCAGTTAGACTTATATACCGCTTCATAGGGCTTTCAGCCCTCTCTAAGCGGTTTACAGAGTCAGCATATCGCCCCCAACAACAATCCGGGTCCTCATTTCACCCGGAAGGATGGAAGGCTGAGTCAACCCTGAGCCGGTGAGATTTGAACAGCTGAACTGCAGAACTGCAGTCAGCTGACGTAGCCTGCAGTGCTGCATTTAACCACTGCGCCACCTCGGCTTTAACAAAAGGAATAATAGACTCTTATGGGCAAGACGAATAACACAGTATTGGGACACAAATACAGCAAGTCAAGAAGCTGGTGGGAATTTGAACCGAAGCGGTTTCAGTTCTTGTAGAAATAAGGAAGGGAGTGGAAATCTTTAGCAAACGTATTGGACACGCACGAAAAGATACACCTTGAGGTCATGTTTGTGGGGCAGAGTCTGTGCTGTAAAAACAGTCTGTACTTTGCGGAATGTGTGAGTAAAACAGGCCCAAACTAATTAGCAATGGGGGGAGTAGACAGATAGAATGCTGAACCTGGAGCAGAGAGGCGTGACAAGGGGAAAGGTTAGCGTTAGGCATGAAAGCACTGACTAAACAGACTTTACACTCAGTTGAAAGTCCAGGCAACCTGCAGGGTTATTCCATCACTCTGAGGGTGGGGTTTTTTTTTTAGGGGGGGGGTGAGGGGATGTCCTAAGCATAAGCATAAACATAACCAAAACTGCTAAAAGCTCAGCAATCCTTGAACAAAAGGAAAGCACAACATAAGAGCAAAATCTGGATTCCATCCCCGCTCGATTTATTCATAAAGAGCAGAGCATGCAATTTTAATTAAATAAAATAAACTGCTTTATTTCCTCGTGATTATTATGTGCTGGTTTCATCTTCCTTCGCGAACAGTGGCCTATATAAATCTGACGGAGGGGGCAGAGGAAAGAGGAATTATAATGCAGGAAGAGGAAGTTGGTCAGAAGCTAGATAATGTTATTAACAGCAAATGCTCATTTTGATTTTTTTTTTGATTTGGGATTTCCCCTCCTAGCATAGAGATGTACTTACAGAATTTCCTCTTATAAAGTGATTAAAAGGAACAGAACAGTGCAAGGAAAAAAGAGAGAGTTTTGCTCCACCTGAAATGCACCCCCCCCCCCAAAAAAAAATCTCATTTGGTCAGTCTAACTACTGATAGCACAAAACTTTTCAAAATTCCCCATTCTGACTGGGAACAACAGACTGTTTTGAGTCTCATGGAAGTGCAAAACAAAACATGATTTCAACAGGCTCAAAATGGCCTGTGTTTCAAGTTTCATGCTTGAAATGGCTTAAAATTAAGCCCCCCAACACTGGGAGATTTGGACCCAAAGCATTTCCCAGATAATCAACTGATAAATTAAATAAATTTTAATATTCATGTATATGGTCTGATTACCTTATCTCAAGGGATTGGTTCAAATGCTAATAAAATCTGACCGACTGTCGTTAAAATAAACTAGAAAAGTAGTCGCATCACCACTGATTTTATAAGCAAACTATATTCTTTTATCCCTAATGCTTTTTTTTCTTTTTTGCATTCAAGGCTGTTTATAACGCATCAGCCTATTTCCCTCCCCATTCATGTTTGAAGAGCCGAGGTGGTGCAGTGGTTAGAGTGCAGTACTGCAGGATACTTCAGCTGACTGCTATCTGTAGTTCAGCTGTTCAAATCTCACCGGCTCAGGGTTGACTCAGCCTTTCATCCTTCCGAGGTGGGTGAAATGAGGACCCGGATTGTCGTTGGGGGCAATATGCTGACTCTGTAAACCGCTTAGAGAGGGCTGGAAGCCCTATGAAGCGGTATATAAGTCTAACGGCTATTGCTAAGTACTAAAGGGAAAGAGACAAGTTGAAAATCCTGTTCAGCCTCCTTAATGCATTTTATGCAATCTGGAGTCGAAGTAAAAGGTGTAAGGATGAAGGGTGGACATACTGTGGTTAATACAAACTACTCAATGTGGATAGCGAAAAGCCTTTCTTGCCTTACAGAGACCAGAATTCTTTGCACAGAAGTGGAAAAAGACGGCCAAAACCCAATTTTCTTTTAAACAGGGCTAGCCCCATCTATGTGAGTCACAAAGCAATTTTCTGCCACCACAAAATGGCACACTGCAACACAAAGTGTTATTTCAGACTCCGGGCTCTGCTTGGCGGTTAAATGTGTGTTGTGAATCTGGATGTTTCCATTATTTGATCTGGAGTGAAAATAAGTTTTTTAAAAAAAAAAAAAGAGGACCTCATGTTAGGCTTTCAGAAATAAAGTGCTACCTTTTCCTTTAAAAAGTTAATAGCAATTGTTCTGATTTTGGTAAGGGGAGGGACAACTTAGGGACTCTTATTAGAGCAAGATCTAAATGTCTTCTCTATCACAGTTCTATCTGATGTGTGTTGAAAGGAAGCACTTTTCTTAACTAGATGCCAGCTAGTATTACCTAAAGCTAACCTTGAGAGCAGACAACCAGTAATAGAAGCAACATATCCTCAGCAATGTGAGAGCTTAATTCCATAACAATGCCAAACAAGAAAACAAAATTCAATCAATCTCTGCACCACCATTTCTACTGCAAATTCCCATTTCCTTCTTCACGGGGCTGATTGAAATGAACTAAGTCAGTGTTTCTCAACCTTGGCAACTTGAAGATGTCCGGACTTCAACTCCCAGAATTCCCCAGCCAGCGAATGCTGGCTGGGGAATTCTGGGAGTTGAAGTCCGGACATCTTCAAGTTGCCAAGGTTGAGAAACACTGAACTAAGTGAATCGTAATTGGGAATCAGGCACCATTTTCGGGGATCCTCTCAAAGCCCTTTAAAAGTGGGAAATAGCAGCAGTGGGGACAGAAAATGAAAAAAATAAACTGAAAAGGAAGACTTCCAAGTTCTAAGCTATGTTAAATTTGGTTGCAAATTTAGAGTTTAGGTTGCAATAAACGTTCTCATTCAAGTTGACTAACATATATACTCCTGACAAGTAGAAGACGATGAACATCAAGGCGGATAACTCAGCTACAATGGCAATTAGCTTTTATCGTTTGGAGATTTAAAAGGATTTTTGATAAGGACAGATCAATCATGGTGAAAATTAAATAGTTGCTGGGAGTCAAAACTGACTTGATGACACACAATCCATCAATACATGCGATTACAATGCAGGTATTTACTATACCTGGGCCAACAATGTAGAGCAATATGTATTGGAGCCATGGTGGGGGAGTGTTCAAGAGCCGAGGTGGAGCAGTGGGTAGAGTGCAGTACTGCAGGCCACTTCAGCTGACTGCTATCTGCAGTACGGCGGTTCAAATCTCACCAGCTCAAGGTTGACTCAGCCTTCCATCCTTCCGAAGTGGGTGAAATGAGGATCCAGATTGTGGGGGCGATATGCTGACTCTGTAAACCGCTTAGAGAGGGCTGAAAGCCCTATGAAGCGGTATATAAGTCTAACTGCTATTGCTATTGCTATTCAAATCTCACCAGGTTGACTCAAGGTAGACTCAGCCTTCCATCCTTCCGAGGTGGGTGAAATGAGGACCCAGACTGTGGGGGCGATATGCTGATTCTGTAAACCGCTTAGAGAGGGCTGAAAGCCCTATGAAGCGGTATATAAGTCTAACTGCTATTGCTATTGCTAGTGTTTAAGTGCAATATTGCAGGCAAACTCTGTCCACACCCTGGAGCTGGACCCTGTTGGGGCTCAAAATTGACTCAGCCTTCCAGCCTTCCTGAGGTCGGTAAAAAAAGGACCCATATTGTTGGGGGCATTATGCAAATAATGCTGAGACTGTGAACAGCCCAGAGAATGCTGTCAAGCACTTATGTGGTGGTGTATAAGTCTAATTGCTATTGCTATAGCAAAAGAATGCTAATCAGCAGAAGCCACTTTAAGTTTACTATAATACTGATAGATGGGAAAAAGTTTCTCTCGTGACCCGTCAAAACCGCGTTCCACAAAAGCGCGGTCGACGAAATCGCGTATGTGACGTCATCACAACGCGACGAAAAAGATCGAAAAATTGAAATAAAAATTAAATTACAGCAAGCCAATTTACATAAAGGTAAGGGTTAGGTTAAGGGTTAGGGTTAGGTTTAGAGCGTTAGCGTTACGTTTAGCATTAGGTTAAGGGTTAGCGTTAGGTTTTTCGTTAGGTTAAGGTTAGGTTTAGGGTTAGGTTTAGGCTTAGGTTAAGGGTTAGGTTTAGGGTTAGGTTTAGGCTTAGGTTAAGGGTTAGGTTTAGGGTTAGGTTTAGGGTTAGGTTTGGGGGGGTTAGGGTAAGGTTTTCGCTTTATTTTTACATTTTTCGATCTTTTTCGTCGCGCTGTGATGACGTCACATACGCGCTTTCGTCGACCGCGATTTTGTCGTCCGCGGTTTTGTGGTGGAACCGATTTAACACTCCTTAATAATAGCAAATTCTTACAAGGTCTTCTCCTAAGTGGAAGCTAGTAGAGAAACAAGATCCAATCAAGGAAGGCTTCTCAAAAGTCTAATTGCTATTGCTATAGCAAAAGAATGCCAGTCAGCCAAAGCCACTTTAAGCTTACTATAATACTGATAGATGGGGAAAGTTTCTCTACCTCCCAAAGTGAGCCCAGGACTTTAAGCATATAGAAACACCTATATACACTTTGTCCTTCTGAGTCATGGATCTTTGGGTATCACCAAGTCATGGATCTTTGGGTATCACTTTGTCCTTCTGAGTCATGGATCTTTGGGTATACTGTATACTTAGTACTCCCATTATTTACAATTAGGTTTGGGAACAATATTTAATATACAGGCTCCAACTGTGATTCTATTTCCTTGACTAGCTTAAACCTGCTTGTATTTTTTTACTTTTTTTGCTCAGTGCTTTCCACTTTTTAAATAAGTACTTGCAAAATAATCTATATTAAAATTAGATTATCAATGTTTGTTTTCTTTACTATGGTTCTCATATCTTTCCCATGAAGCTGGGATTAACTGAAACTCTATCTTGCATATTGGATGGGATGATAATGACCTACCAGCAGGAGGATATTCTCTTTTGCCCCTAATCTATCCAAAACATTAATAACCTCCTCCTCCTCCTCCTCCAGTTATATACAAGCCATGAGACACAATATACATTTTCCACTAGTAAAGAATTCAGGGGAACCGGAACATCATATTAACCCATACAATTTTAAGGCTTCTAATCTTTAGCATTAGTTTGGAAAAATAAAGTGCTTAAAGAGAGACACAGGCCTTCTCAAAGCTATGCATATGCACATAATGTTATTTCCAATAATTTTCAAAATCTCTCTTTCTTTGCTTTATTCCAAGAGTTAATTCTGCAGTGTTTTCTACAGATACATTTGATCTGAAGTCTCCAAGCAAGGTTGCAAGTACACCTTCACTGTGATTTCTGCCCTGCTTTTATTAGTCTCACATTTTTATCCCCTAGTATAGTCATTAAGTTGGATGTTTCAAAAAATAACATAACCAACCTACCATCAATGTTCAGAAGAAACAACTCAGCCCAAAAGATTAAATAAACTTAACTGAAGGCCAAGAATGACAAATGACAAGAACCAACACCCATTTGATTTGTTGGTTCTTTCCACACAAATTTAGCCTGATCTAGCACATGCAGGATTAGCGGGATACAACTGCACTCAAATCATACGTGCTATTTCACATATGTGACAGCTTATGCTGTTAATCAAATGCCGAGAATACATTTTATTCTTTTCTGCAAATATTCATAGACAACTATTGAGGTATATAATCTTTGTAATCATAAAATACAACAAAGGTTTTAAACCCAAAAAGTATTTAAGAAGCGTGACCCAACAAAACAGCGATCGTCAAAATAGCGCTGACAACAACGCGACGTCATAAGCGCGCCCACAACTTCGCGTCGATATAAGCGCACTGACGAAACCGCGATGAAGGGAAGGTTTATTTTGCTAGCTTTGCTTTTTGTGTATGGAATCCAAAGAACGGCATAAAGAAGCTGTGGTATATTGAAGCTTTTGAATGCTAGTATTGAAGAAGGCTCTTGAGAATACCTGGATAGTCAAGAAAAGTAATAAATAAGAGTCTCGATCAAATTAACCATATATTTCATTTCAGGAACAAATGACTATATTTTGGGCATAATCTATGAAGGCCATAATACTGGATAAAGTTAAAAAGTCAGCAGTAAAATGCAGTAGTAAAAGTTTATTATGTCACTAAATAAGTTTTAACGAGTGGTGATGATTAGTCAGGATTAGAAGAAGAGAGTTTTGATGCAATAAGAAGGTTTTTTCTTTCTTTTCTACTTTCACAGCGCGTGAATGCGTTTTAGCATTTTAACGAGTGTTGACTGCGTTTTGATTTTAAAGGCACAGCGCGATTGTGTCGGTGCGCACATGTTGGCGCGCTACTGTCGCATAACGATTAGCGGTTAAGACGGCGTGGATTTGACCCCCTGCGGTTCTGTCGGTGCGGAAAAGTCTTTTGCGGATTTGTCGGTGAACTTTTAAGAAGCAACTAAGCTAATAAACGGAATTAAACCTAATAAAAAGACAGAAACAGTAAAAAATTCTTTCTGAGTATTAAGTAGTTAGGTAGCTTCTGACAATATTTGTTACGGAACAGATTCAAATGATAAAATAGTATCTTTCCTGGATCACTGCCTCCTCACCTCACATCAATTTATTTGACAAAAACCTTCCCAATGACAATCTTAATAACCAGATACATTAAGGTTAAATTTAGCAGCCTGAATTGAGCCCATAAAAGGCTGGAAGACAGTGGAGTCATTTCATAACTGGCAAGATATATTCCATATGACAGTTGCAGCAAGCAAATTACCTGCCATATTCTCTATTTCCTATGTGTATTTCTGGCTACCATTAAAGGCAGAACCACATACTTGCATTAAAAGAATTAAGTTGCTGCTAGAACATGACTAATAGCATATGTACATTTAGGAGAAAGCATAGCAGAACTAACTAGGGTTACAAATATGACCTTCTCAATAAAGCAACCATCACAGAAAAGATATATGTGCATTTTCAAAACAGTAAGGAAAAAAAAATAGGATGATACTAACTTCTAATGTCAGAGGGAGTTGGGGGAGAGATTGCCACCAGTCCATCACTCACGGTTGACTTTAGAATTCTCTGCAATACAGAGATGGCTAAAATATCAGCATATCTTAAGGATCATTCAGATGTGAAATATAAACTGGAGTGGAGAAGATGGATTGACTATATTCAAAATAAATACGGGACTAAGAAATTCCAGATCGTTTATGACTGAAAAGGCGAGGAATGATATAATCTGTTTAGAGTTAGCCTAACAAAGAGGAGTTAAAGCACAAATGAAAGAGGATACTAACTTTCTTCTAGTTTATTTTAAAATATGTTTGTTAAAGATTTATACCCTGTATTTGCTCTGGGAAGTCGCCGGGGCGGGGGGGAACATTGGGAGGGGGTTGGGTTTGGGTGGGGAAGGTGCGGGAGGGGAGGTAAATATTTGTAAAAGCTTTTTTTAAAATTTTCAATTAAAAAAAAGAATTCTCTGTAATGCAGTTCACTGCAGGGAAGGAGGTCCCGTTTGATGGGTCTGCCAGGAGCTTAATGGACCTGGTGAATCCCAGAGGGAATTTGGGGTTGCTCCTGAAACTGTGTTGCAGTTTGACCAAAGGCCTTAATTGCTGCTTAAAATGAGCAGATGACAGTGGCCTTGAATCAAGCCTATTCAGATTCGTTCATGTGGATCCTGCAGGGCCCCCGAGGTATTTGGAGCAGCCTTGGGTGTTGGAAGACCTGCCGAGAGTCCCACTGGAGGAAAACAAAGAATTGTCCGAATCAGCAGCACAGGTGAAAAGCCTGCACACACGACTACCTTGTGGAATTAAGGATGGTGGAATTTTTATTTCCCCTTCTGTGTCTATAGTTCAGGTGATTTTGCCCTTTCTCATCTGTGAGGATTTTTAACTGTTAGGTAAAGTTATCCAGATCCATTCAGTGTTCCACAGTGCTAGTCCCGTTGAGATGACTGAAGGATGGGTGTCGTCATCTGGATGAAGTATGACCCAGTTACTCTTGAGGAAGTGGATAGACTCAGTGGTGGGATTCAGCCGGTTCGGACCCGTTCGGTAGAACCGGTAGCTAAATTTTTGTGGAGTTCGGCGAATCGGCTGAATAGCACTAACTTCAATCCCTCCGGCTCTCAGTGCCCCGTCGGGCCTGTGAATAAGGCAGCAGTGTCCTGTCTGTGGCACCTATACCAGCTGCCCCTCCCTGGCCAGAGGTGGAATGCCGCTGCATTTCAGTGCCAGTAGATGCCAGCCTTTCCTCTGGTGGGCCTGGGCAGCTGCTGGAGAGATGGATCCGTTTCAGTACCTGGCGCCAAGATGCTCTTGCTTCCCTCGAGCATTTCTTTGCCTACCTGATTTCCAGCTCCATCATGTTTCTCACCATTGTGTGCAGGGAAACAAAGCTTTCCAACTTCTCGTAAAAAAAAAAAAGATCTCATGAAGTTGGAATTGATTGAGGGTTTTTTTTTAGTCCCACAAACTTGTTTCCCTGAACTACAACAGTGAGAAACACACTGCGATGGAGAAACAAAACAGAGCTGGAAATCAGGTAGGCAAAGAAATGCTTGGGGAAGGCACTGAAAGGGACTCATCTCGCTCCGGCAGTTGTCCAGGCCCACCAGAGGGATGGCCGGCACCTATCAGAACTTAAATGCAGCAGCATTCCAGCTGTGGCCAGGAAGGGGCAGCAGGCATGGGCTCTGCAGACAGGACATGGTGAGAAACGCGATGGAGAAACACAACGGAGCTGGAAATCAGGTAGGCAAAGAAATGCCTGGGTAAAGCGAGGGCATTTGGGCAGTGATGGGGGGGGCAAGCTCTGGGGCATGGCGCTGCAATGGAGAAACAGTCAATGGAGCAGCCAGCGTCAGAGGAGGAGGCTGTTTTCTTTCTTTCTTTTCCCTGCTCCTTCCCTCGTGCCGGTCACTCCATTTATCATTTCTCCATTGCAGCGCAGTTCCCAGGATCCACTTTGATAGTGTGGGTGTGTGTGTAATTTAACAGCCAGGCTCAGGTTAGCCATTGTGGGAGGCTCTTCCCATATGTGCGGCAGAGTTTGAGGATGGGGATGGACCACGCCTCCCATGACAGCCAACCTGATCCTGGGTGAACCAGTTGTTAAATTATTTGAATCCCACCACTGGAGAGCCTCCTTGAGTTGTGGAGTTCTGCCATCTGTATGTTAGATCCATGTCCTTCCTACTTGGTCAAGGCCTCCCAGGAGATGGCATGGATTCAAGTGGCGGCAAATGCTTCTTTGCAGGAAGGAGCAAGTCCTTGTCCCTTGAAGGGGAATCCACTCCTACAGAATTTATATATTGATTTGTCTGGATCCTCTATAGTCAGGTTTCAGGCTAGGATACAGTCTGAGATGGCATTGATTGTGCATGTGAATGAACTCTGGTAGGCCTGGGATGGACTGATCTATTCATCCTAGCGCTACACCCATCAGTTTTTGATACCATCAAAATTGGTATCCTCCTGGGCTGGCTGAGAGGATTGGGGGTGAAAACCTGGTACATTTTCCTCCTTTTTCCAAGGTCAGGTGTTCATAGAAGGAGAGGGTTGTTTTACATAGATCTTGATTCTTTCACCATTCCTTTTTTTAACATCTACATGAAATCGCTAGGCAACATCATCAGCCAACATGGGGTCAAGTATGATAAATATGTTGATGACACTCAGTTGTACATCTCAACTGTACATCCCAGGCTGTCCAAGGTGCTTTACTGGTGCTTGGAGACAGTATGAGTCTGGATGAGCTTCAGTTGAAACTTCAGAAGATTGAGTAATTGTGGAGTTTAGAGCCGCTTAGGGATCTGCCATCCTCAGTGGTGCCTAATGTTATGCTCACACAGCCAGAATTTGCAATTGTGGGTGCACCTCGGTTCACCCACGTAACACCTATCCTCCGCGAGCTGCACTGGCTGCCTATTGGTCTCCGGATACGCTTCAAGGCGCTAGTCGTCACTTATAAAGCCCTTCATGGTATTGGACCTGGGTACTTGAGAGACCGCCTGCTGCCAATCACCTCCACTAGACCGATTAGATACCACAGATTAGGCCTCCTCCGAATTCCATCCGCCGGCCAGTGCCGACTGGCGACTACCCGGAGGAGAGCCTTCTCTGTGGCTGCTCCGACCCTCTGGAACGAACTCCCCGTGGAGATTTGAACCCTCACCACCCTCCAGGCCTTCCGCAAAGCCCTTAAAACCTGGCTGTTCCGACAGGCCTGGGGCTAAAGAGCTGTTGCCCCCATCTTGAATAGTATGACTGTTGTGTGTTTTTAAATTATGTATTGTTATGTTTCGTCTTTTATTTTCTGTTTTCGTCTTTCCCTGATTTGAATTGTGAGCCGCCCTGAGTCCCCTTTCGGAGGGAAAGGGCGGCATATAAATATAATCAAATCAAATCAATCAGAATTGGCATACAAGTAATGTTTCTTTGGGACCAAGAGCTCCCGCTTGAAGAGTAGGTACCAGCTGTGGCTAGGAGAGCTTTTACACAAATACATCTTGCTTGCACTCTTTCGAAGATTGAGAGCATTGCTCATGGTCACTTATGCCTTAGTCACCTCCCAATTAGGCTACATCCTCTCATTTAGCAACCACATTCTGTTCCAATGACTTTGTCACTATGCAAAATGTTCCCTAAGTAAATGAAGATCATTGGTTGCTGCAGTCTTATTCAGATAAAGTTCTGGTGTCCTGTGTCTGACCGATTTCCCCCTTTTTTCTGCTCTCTCGAAGGACTGAGAGATTGCTTAACAAGCTATTGCTTCCTGAGATACTGTTCTCCACAGTGCAATGCTTCCCTAAAAGTGTTAACCACAAGTTAATAAGCTTAGTTCTGTGATTTTAATTATTTGATTAGAACCCTCCAGCTGGCTGCACTGCTGCCTAATTCTAACCAGTTTTATACTGAAGACTTGTCAGATGTTGGAAGTCTGGTCATAAATGGATACATTAGTTGGGAAATGAACTTTTTATTACCACTTAATACTGTTGTACCTATGAATGGTTGGTAACTGCTATAGTCCATATTCAAAGAGGGCCGTATTGCAATACCCTCCACATGGGACTGGCCTGGAAGAACATTCAAAAGCTGTAGCTGGTCAAGAATGTACGACCATGGATAGTAGTGAGTGTTTCACAGTACACAAATGAAACATTACTGCTATGTGAGCTACTCCCAAGTAGGCTTCCAGTTGCAACTCAGTTAGCTGCTGTTCATACCTTAAAGCCCTCTACTGCTTGTAATCAGGTTGCAGAGTGGACATATTGCTTAATGCTGCCAATTACCTCCCATAGACCCGTTAGATCGCACAGGGTCGGCCTCCTACGGGTTCCGTCTACCAGCCAATGCCACCTGGCTACCACCTGGGGGAGGGCCTTCTCTGTGGCAGCTCCGGCCCTCTGGAACGAACACCCCGCAGAGATTCGGACCCTCACCTCTCTCCAGGCCTTCCGGAAAGCCGTCAAAACCTGGCTGTGCCGTCAGGCCTGGGGTTGATGAGCTCCCCTCCCCTCTTGACTTGTATGGCTGTATGATTCTTGTATATTTTAATCACGTGTATTGTCTTTTATGTTCCCTTTTTCCCCCTTTGAGTTCCCTCCCGGAGAAGGGCGGCATACAAATAAACTAAATCTTAATCTTAATCATATTCTGAGTTCCCTCAGTGAAACAGTGTCCCCTCAGATGGGATCTTGGAAGCGTGCCTTCTCCATCATGGAGCCTGTCTTAAGGTTTCAAAATCCAGATGGTCCTGATTTTTGATGGCCTTCAGAAAAACACCAGAAATAGGTGTTGTTGTTTTTTTTTGTCTATGTACTGGCATGGTATGATTAACTGGTGGATGCCAGTTTTACTGGGGCCTCAACATCACTTCAATCATATTGTATTTTTTAAAGTTCTTTTTCACTGTCTACAGATGCTTCTGTAGAATCTTTGTTATTTCATGAATTCAGAATTTTCTATCTTGAGTACTTTCTAGCTATTCTTTCCTAAACTAGGGGAAAGGAAATCTACAAAATTTGATCTTATTCAGTTCTCATTTTCTTATTCTCCCTCCCTCCCTCCCCACCGAAGTTTATTCAGTTTAAATTGTTAGGCATGTACACTTACCGTATATACTCGAGTATAGGTCGATCCGAATATAAGCCGAGGCACCTAATTTTACCACAAAAAACTGGAAAAGTTATTGACTCGAGTATAAGCCTAGGGTGGGAAATGCAGCAGCTACCGGTAAATTTCAAAAATAAAAATAGATACCAATAATGTTTTTGAATATTTATTTCAAAGAAAAACAGTAAACTAGCTCTGTAAGTGGAAAAGAGGGTCAATAAAAACAATATGGTATCAACAATAACTTTAAAAGTACAAAAACCTTAGCTCATTCAGCAACCAAGCTAAAACACGAGTTAAAATCCTTCAAAACTCATAGGCTCATAATATACATTCTACCAGTGTCCTGCCTGTGCCCATTGAATATACAGCCTGTCCTGTGTCCATTAATTACAGCCTGCCATTGCCCATTGAATAACATATACAGCCTGCCTGTGTCCATTAAATATACAGTAGCCATTGTAAAAATTTGCTCTGGATAACAAATTATTATCACACAATACCGGTGTATTCAATGAAATACTTCACTCACCTCATCTCCATGCAGTTTAAATTCATCTCCCTGGAACACTAAGTTCTCTTTTTATTTGCTAAACTGTTGGACTCCTACAGTAGCATGCAGCTTCATTTTCAGACTTTGCTCTATTGAATGATGCCAAATAAAACTTAAAAAAGAGGAGATTTCTGCAAAGTTTGTCCAAATGTATGCATGTACAACATACCTGTGTTAAAAATTCTTCTCTGACACACACACACACACACACACACACACACACACACACACACTTATTTCTTGGTTATCCCAAAGGGCCACAAAAGCATCCCATTGCCACTGTTGCTTTCAGCATGTTACATTCCACCATGGATATCTTTAAAGAAAGAATTTGAAACTAATAAAGGATGTGCTGTCCAATTTCTTAAATGAATTATATTTGGTGTAAATAAAATGAACCCTGAAACAATTACGTTGGCCATTGATGTGTTTGACCCTTCCCTTGGGCTCAGCTTGGTCATCTCCTACAGCTATCAGTCTTTTGCATACGTGGATACCAAAAGAACAGTTTACAGATAATCCTTATTTAGTGAACATAACTGGGACTAGTATCTTGGTCATTAAATGGTTGTTAAATGAAACTGTGACTGGGCTGAGGATCCTATTCAGTTTTCCTTTGCTTTACAGGTCTTTTTCACCATCATTATAGCTGCAAACAAAACAATCACTAAACAAGGCAGCAGATACAAGGGGGTAATTCAGTCCACCTCATCCCTTTGTAAAACACCCCCCACCCCCAGCCGCTCTGTGAAACACCCCCCACCCCCAGCCGCTCCTCAGCCCCACCCGTTCCCAGACACCTGATGAGTCAGCACTACTTGCCCAGATGGGGACAGCGCACCCAACGCTTAGGTAGTCCGAGAAGAAGCGGGGAAGGGCCCCACTTCTTCTTCTTTCCACCCCACCTCCGCAGAAGGAAAACTCAAAGCATCACGGCGATCCCGGGAAAAAGAGGCGAGCCGGGGAGCGGCGGCATTTCTCTCTCTCTCCCTCTCTTTGCCGCGACCTGCTGCCGGCGGGCAACAAGGACGGCCACCCACGCCGCAGATCCACGTCCAGCAGGGAGGAGGAGGAGGGAAACCCACCCACCTGTCAGCCACGGGAGAAAGGAAGTCGGCGAGCGGAGGAAAAGACGGGGGAAAAGGAAGCTCGGCGGGTGAAATGCGGTCCCCACCAGGATCTCACCTCGCCCTCTTAGCCTCCCCACCCTTGACACACATGCACGCACACGCACCCTCCGCCTAGCCCGCCAGAACATTCCCGGGTGGGAACAGCCGGGGGTGGGGGGAAGAGAGAGAGAGAGAGACGCGATCGCGTTCCCGGCAGTCCAGAGCAGGAGGCGCTTTTTTCCAAAAATAAACACCGTGGATCATCTATCTCAGTGTTTCTCCACCTTGGAGACTTGAAAGTGTGTGGACTTCAACTCCCAGAATTCTGGGAGTTGAAGTCCACATATTTTCAAGTCTTCAAGGTGGAGAAACACTGATCTATCTAATTAATATAATTAGTTATAATTAGTTGGGAGGGAAAAGCGCTTGGTGCAAAGAAGGACTTTCTTTCAACCAGCGGAACCCCCTGGCGCAATCGGGCTGTGATTGGCGGCCGTCCTTGCTACAATCCGCGCCGAGCTCTGATGAGGGGGAAATTAGATTCCGGCTGATGCGGCAGGGGCTGCGCTGGTGGGGACGGGTGGAGGGGATGGGACTTGGAGTCCTACCATCTTGGCGAGTGGGGAGTCTCATCCCACCCCGCCCCGCCCGTCCCCGCCAGCGCAGCCAGGCTGCGATCGGCGGCCGTCCTTGCTACAATCCGCGCCGCCCGCCTCATCAATGGGGTAAAGTCCTTACGTCCAGCTCTGATGCGGGCGTAAGGAAAGTCCTCTCTTTCCCCCTCATCAGAACACAAGCCCGGGAAGCGAGTGGAAGTTCTCTGCGCGACTGAAACGGAAGCCACGGCAGGAGAGTGAGGCTGCTGCCGGCCATTTCACCTCGCGCAGAGAACTTCCACTGGGTCCCGAAATGGAGGAGAAAAAGGGGCGCCCCTTTTTCTCCTCCATTTGGGCAAATTTTTCACTGACTCGAGTATAAGCCGAGGCAGCTGTTTTCAGCCCAAAAAGTGGGCTGAAAAACTCGGCCTATACTCGAGTATATACGGTATTTTTATTTACTTTGTACTCGTTTATTCCTATAGGTGCCCAACTCAATAAGTGTACATCATAAAATGTAAAAACAAAGTAAAATGATTAAAACAATACAAAATAAATCCTTGTTGATATGACAGTTTTGTTGATTAGCCTATAGGCCGTATCAAAGCACAAGATTCAAACACATAAATATACGCGGTTGGTGAGTACAACTATTATCATGGATGTTAACACTGCCAAGAAATAGGATCCTTAACACACTTGAGTGCCAGGCCTGCACACACAATCAAGTCTTCATGACTTTACTAAAGACCAAGAGGGTCAGGGTCACTGTTATCTCTGAGGGCAGAATGTTCCAGAGGACAGAAGAGCAGAAAAGCTTGTTTCCTGGTTTCTTCCAGGCAACTTTCCTTGGCTGATGGGACAGTAACAGGCCCAACCTGCTAAACTAAGTTGGACAGGTAGAAACTACTGGGGGAAGATGGTTTCTTACGCAACCAAGCCATGAAGATGATAAACAACGCCTTAAATTGCACCTGGAAGCACAATGGCAGCCAGTGCAGCTCAGGTAGCAGTGGTATTATATGTGTTGAATAATATGTGTTGATATGCGTTGAACTACATCCTTTATTAAGCATGCAGTTGCATTCTGTACCAGATTAAGATGCGCAACTAGGCCATTCTGGGCAGGGTCAACCCACCCAGAACCAGTCATGGAAAATCCTTGCTACAGGGAGGCCCAAATACTCAAAGCCATTCAGTCTTGGTTAGATTGAGTTGAAGCCCATTTCTCTCCATCAAAACACAGCTTCCGGTCATTGGGACGGGACCCACACAGCATCATTCAGCAGACAGATGTGGAGACATAAAGCTGAATAGCAACAGCATATTGATAATATCCCAAACTGTTGGACCACCTCAAGTAGATGTTAAATAGGAGAGGAGACAAAACTGAATCCTAGAGCACGCCACAAAGTAGGGCCCATGGGCTGGATCTCTCTTTTCTGTTCTCACTATAGATATTTGAAATGAATTAACCGATCAATTACTCTATTTACATAATTACCAAGATGTGAACTGGAATCAGCACAGATCACAAAGCAGAAGTGTTTACATGGGCATACAGAGCAGGGGTGAAATTTAGCAGGTTCTGACAGCTTCTGGAGAACCGGTAGCGGAAATTCTGAGTAGTTCGGAGAACTGGGAAATACCACCTCTGGCTGGCTCCAGAGTGGGGTGGGAATGGAGATTTTGCAATATCTTTCCCCTGCCACGCCCACCACATCACACCCGCAGAACAGGTAGTAAAAAAAATTTGAATTTCACCACTGATACAGAGGTATGATTATAACTAACTATGGCGCTCCATGCTTACCAGATGATGATGCTTCTGAGGTAATCAAGAACATTCCCTTTTAAAGCACACTGCATGAACTGAACTGCATGTGACAAAGCATGTAACAAGGAGCTCCTGACACCGGAGAGGCACAAATAGTTTAAGCTGTGTGAGCTCTAGGTGGCACATGCTTTTTACACAAGAAGCCACGGAGGGCTCCAAGTTGTCTACTGGATCTGTTTGGGGCAGTTCTACCCCATTTAGAGCAAAAGAAGGAAACTCTGGATTGAGGTAGTCCCACAGTCCACAGGTTCTCAGTCTTACGAGAATTGAGTCCAAACCTATGTTGCCCATCCAGAGCCCAACTTGTCCACGTACAGGGACAGAACCTCAATAGTACTTTCATATAAATTTGGATGTAAAATTGGATAAAGTTTTCCCACAGATCAGGAAGGGTCAGGACCAGAAGTGGTATTCTAGCGTTTCAGACTGGTTCACTCGAACTGGTAGCGGAAATCTTGGGTGAACGTGCCCACCCTGCCTGGCTCTACAGCATCCCATTGAGGCCTCTTTTTTTTCACCAAAAGTGCATGCGCAGAAGTCTGTGCGCATATGTGGAGCTGGTATGTGTGACAGAACCAAGCGCGCACACACACATTTGTGAACTAGTAGGGAAGGTAAGTGTATACTACCCCTGGCCAGGACAGATGTACTTCTTCCATCTCAGTCCCACAACATCTCACCAACAAGAGCAACCAATGTCGTCCTAATAGTGGGACAAGGGCTGAAATATGACAGATAAGGATCAAGACTTCATTCAAGATCCTTTGGAAATGTAGCTTGACCACCTTTTCAACAGTTTTTCCCAAGAAAAGAAGCTTGTAGCCAACTAAATATTTATTAAGCACTATTAGGCCCAGCAATGGCTTGAGACAGAAGAAGATCACTGCTTTCTTAAGAGTAAAATTTACTACTGCTTGGACCCATCCATGAGGGGTCTGGAGGTCTTAACAAACCAAGATAGACAATCTAAGCCAGTGATGGGCAACCTTTTTGGCGTGGTGTGTCAAAAATCGGCAAAAAATCGAGCATAACTCGCGTTGTGTGTCACTTCGACAAAAACATAATTTTGCGCAATTTATAGTTTAAACTACAAAAATATATAATTGCAATATAATTGTATTTAATAAACCAAAAACAAATTATTTAACATAGCTGCTTAGTAACTTCTTTGTTCATCAGTCGATTTCGTATGTTGCCCTTGATATTATTATCAGTATCACTTACCAACGGTCCTGCTTAGCAACCAAAATGTTGGCTCAGAAACTCTGGCATTGAAGCGTGCAAGTCTTAAAGCTGTCAAGTTACAAGAACCTTGCACCCCTAACCCTTTAGGAAAAAAACCCCAGGGGTCTTCAAACCTGGCAGCTTTAAGCCTTGTGGACTTCAACTCTTCAACTAAAAGAGAGACTGATAAATATTAAAAAAAATAAAACCAAAAAGCAGCTACTGCAGTGGCTTAGAATTTTACTCAATTACTGTTGAGCCCATGGAAAGTTCTGCAGCCCCAGGAGCAAAGGAAGGGGGACGGAGAGAGAGAGGGTGGCTGTTTGGGGTGCTTGAAACCACCTGGCCCTCCCCAAAGGAAACCCTCATTTGCAGGATGAGCCTCGACTGGCTCTGCCCAGCGGGGTTCCCCCAAGCGCCATTGGGCAGCGACGGATGCTTATCCTTTTTCCTTCGGCTGCTTCAGCTGGGACTTCAGACACCCCAAGGGAGGGACTTTATCGGGCCTCCCCCTCCCCACCCTTTGAATGAAGGTGTGATATGGCTCCTCCATCCCTGCTCTTTAACCCAGCCAGAATTACAGGAGGGCTGCTCCCGTTCTGCTTTCCGGGGTGGATCTTAGCCGAGGGACACCAAGACCCCAGAATGGGTGGGGGTGGGTGGGGGAAGAGCTTCTTGACGGAGGCCACGATCGACTTTTGGAAGTTGCGTTTTCGTAAAATAAGATTAACCTTTGGATGTGTTTGTTCCGCTCGGCCAGCGGCGTTTTCTCCCACTTAATCCCGGCGGATCCTGATATCTGAGCTGGAAAACTGCAACCCCCCGGAAATGATGACGCCCCGCTGAGTAGCTGGGACTTGCAGAAAAAGGCTGCAGAGAGAGAAGCGTTCGATCCGTAATCCGTCTGTGGGGGGCGCTGGGGACAGGCCGGGCCCCTTCTTCCCACCTCTATCCCCCCCCCACTCTTGAGGGACAAGCCCTTTCCCCTGTCCCAACGGTGGAATTTGAGGCTACCTCTGCTTTTCCTCTCCCTCCCTCAGTTGTGCAGCAGCGGCAGCGGCAGCTCTCAGCCTGGGCGGCAGCGTCACACAGGCTGTGGAAGGAGGAGGAGGAGGGAACCAACCAAAGAGAGGCTTTTACCGAGTCTGCGCCCCACAGCCAGGACCGTCCTGGCGCCTCAAGCCGCGTTTCTTCCTGCAAAGCCCTTCTGGCGTCAAGCGGAACTCTCGGGTTGCCCGAAGGGCTTTGCAGGAAGAAACGCGGCTTGAGGCGCAAGGACGATCCTGGCTGTGGGGCGCAGACCCAGTAAAAGCCTCTCTTTGGTTGGTTCCCTCCTCCTCCTCCTCCTCCTCCTCCTCCTCCTCCTCCTCCTCCTTCCACAGCCTGTGTGACGCTGCCGCCCAGGCTGAGAGCTGCCGCTGAAACAAGTTTGGGGAGCATGTGCGTGTCACCCGAAATGGCTACGCGTGTCAGCACTGACACGCGTGTCATAGGTTCGCCATCACTGATCTAAGCTAAGGTGGGCTCCAAGGACCTTGTCTAATTCTTTGAGACCAACAGGATAAAATTCTTCCCACATAAGCATGTCAGATCTTGCCTAGCCAACTCTGCAGAATCTATATAACCGAAACCCAAGTCCGATTGCACCCCAGTGATTTTATTTGACATATGTTGTTAAAAAAATCCTCAAACCACTCTTGCAGGAGATCTTCCCAGCAAGAATCATTTCATCTTAAAAAGGGGTCATTGGACAGCAATCAATGAATGCAGTAAGAACAGAAAATAATTCCCTTGCTGCTCTTATTGTCCTGATAAAGTCTCCTACAAAGATTCCCATGTCTGATCATATTTGTTCTCTTTTCTTCAGCATCACTCCAAGCCTTTCTTCTGCTTCATCTCCCAGAGTCTTTGTATAGGTTGAGGAGCTATAGGAATTCATGAGGAGAGGTCACACAGTCACAATCTGGCTTAAGGCTGTTGCCATTTTCTCTTTTCAAATTGTGGCTAAGGCCTTGGTCAAACTATACACTAGATTCATGATGGCGAACCTATGGCACGCGTGCCACACACGGCACATGGAGCCATTTCTGAGGGCATGCGAGGCATTGCCTTGCCAGCTTCAGCACGCACTGGACAGCTGATTGCTGGCTGGGGAATTCTGGGAGTTGAAGTCCAGACAACTTCAAGTGACCAAGGTTGAGAAACACTGCCCTAGAATCTAACCTCATCAATAAGAGCTCCCATTGGATTAACTGCAGGGCGGTGCCTCTGAAAGGAATCACCATCTCACAAGTAATAATAGCTACTCCTAATAAAGGAGAATATTTGTAGCTCAGGATTGACACGGGGTGCCTTTTGGTGGTCTTTGAGCTCTCTTGCTTTCTTGCAGACGTTTCATTACCCAAACTAGGTAACATCATCAGTGCTCGGAGGAGTGCAGGCTGCTGTTCAGCCCCTCCCCCATCTCTTCCATGAGACTGCGGTGCTGACACGCTAAAAATTCAAGATTGCTTTCCAAAATGAGAAGCTCCATTCCATATCTGCCTTCTCTGAAAGGTTTCAGTAATTTAATTTTTGAAAGTAGTTTTCCGCTAGTTAGTACATCTTTATGCAAACCTTTTCCTAAAAATAGATGTGCTAAAAAAAAAATTTATAATAGAAATATTTTATATGCAATTTGGAGCTGCAAGTATTCATTAAATTTGGGAAAGGTGTAAATATCAGTGCAATATTAAGTTTAATTTTTTATATGAGCCAAGGTGGCGCAGTGGTTAAATGCAGCACTGCAGGCTACTGCTAGATCAGCAGTTCAGCGGTTCAAATCTCACCGGTTTGAACTGAGGTTCAAACGGTTCAAATCTCACCGGTTTGAAATGAGGACCCAGATTGTTGGGGGCAATATGCTGACTCTCTGTAAACCGCTTAGAGAGGGCTGAAAGCCCTACGAAGCGGTATATAAGTCTACTGCTATTGCTATATAGATTTGAGCAGTGTAAATCCGATAATTTCACATTAAAATGCAAACTGAATTTCTCCTCCATCTCTACTAACTGCACATAAAAAAAAATAAAAAAATAAAAAAGAGTGTCTTATACCCCAGGTATTCTGCTCACGTACCATTATCAAATCTCAGACATGTAAGAAATACACAATGCTCGTCTATTCCATTTGTTAAAGAAAAATAATGTTTACAGAAAGAAAACCACAAATGATACAAATAAGAAGACATTGCATTCTATGTTCAGTACAGAAGCAATATTTTTTAAGGATGACAACTGAAGTAGCAAACAAAGAGATGTGCTACAGGCTGCCTCTCAATGTTGCGTAAGACATAAGAGAATCCTCTCCAAACTCTCTAGTACACCAACGAATACTGATTCTTCTCTGACTAAATGTACTAGGGCATTTTTAATATAAACTTTTAATAGGTCAAGAACACCATAGAGCCAGGTGCATAACTCAAGTCCCCCTTTGTGGTTCCAGACAAAGTCTGATTACAGTGGTTAAATTCCATATCCCAGATACTTGACATTTTGAGGCAGGAAAAAAAAAACTGTAGTATATTGCATAATATAGCCTTAACATGATGTTTAAACGGTATAAAAATATCACCCACTCCCTCAGAAAAAGACTATAGGAATTCAGATTACCGGGTACAACTAGAGATTGTAGAAAGAAATCTGTATTACCTCCCAACGACCAATAAGATCGCACAGGTTGGGCCTCCTCCGGGTGCCGTCAACCGGACAATGCCGGCTGGCGGCCCCCCGGGGGAGGGCCTTCTCTGTAGCTGCACCAGCCCTGTGGAACGATCTACCCGCAGAGATCCGGACCCTTCCCACTCTCTCGGCCTTCCGTAAAGCCACCAAGACCTGGCTGTTCCGGCAAGCCTGGGGCTGTTGATCAACATCCAGCCCCACTTAAGACTGAATGGATGGTGTGTCATTTTAATAATTGTATCTTCTTATCTTAAATTTTTAAATGCTTTTTATCTTGCCTGTGAGCCGCCCAGAGTCCCAATGGGAGTGGGCGGCATACAAATTTTATTAAACTGAAACTGAAACTGTATTAGACTATGGTGGTTTAAAAAAATAAAACCCGGAGTCTTCTAGCATTTTTTTCAACTAACAAATTTTATTAAAAGGCACAAACTGCATCTCACTTCAACAGATGCATACAGTGGCTAAACAAATGTAGGATTTAACATAAGAGTGAGGTGGAGTGGTAGGGGACGAAGGGAAAGAAATATGAATTATATAAGTATAGGTTAGGCGTGAAACAGTTCACAAGTACTTTATCAAAACAACCGTAGCCAACAAATATCAAATGCGATGTGCATGCATAACCAGGTACACAATGTGAAACTCTCCTGTGGCAATAACCTCAGAGGAAGACTGAAATGATGGATGTGTTGAATTTTCATGAAACTCATTCACCGTAACTGTCGTTCTAATTGAGATGGTCTTGATAAGCTTCCAATGAACAAGTTTCTGCCACTGCGTTAGAAGTTTATTAAGAAATTCTTAGAAATATGTATTTCCAAGACGACAAACCACAAGCTATTGCATATACATACAAACACACACATACACATGTAATCAACACCACAGAGTGTGTGTGTGTGTGTGTGTGTGTGTGTGTGTGTGTGTTCATTTAAATGTTTACAAGTTGGTGTTGATTACTGCTGATGTCCCAAAGGACATTCAAGAGTCAACTGGACATTTCACTTCTCATCCAAGAAGCTTCTTCAGCTCTGACTGGATGGTGGGGAATGAAAGGATTTATAGTCCTTGCAAGACAGCTGGCCATTTGCATCCTTTCAGAGTGTTTTTGAGACCAGTTGGGGCTTTGTCTGTGTCAGCTCAGGGTCATCTGAGTGGTGCAAATGGATGAGGAGCTTCTTCTAAGAAAAACAAGGAAGTCCAGTGGCCTCTTGAAAAAGCACCTTTGGGACAAACATGACCTCCATAGACATTACTGCAGATGATAAATGTTTGCGTAGAAAAAGTTCTGATCATATATTTGTCAACAACAATCAGAAGTATTTACTGGTTCAGACGTTTGATGATGAACTTTAATGTAATGTAAGTGACACTTCTCTTAGATCAGTGTTTCTCAACCTTGGCGACTTTAAGCCCTGTGGACTTCAACTCCCAGAGTTGAAGCTATGCTGGCTGGGGGATTCTGGGAGTTGAAGTCCACAGGACTTAAAGTCGCCAAGGTTGAGAAACACTGTCTTAGATATATGTAAAAGAAATGTCTATACTGTTACCAGTATATATCCAAATACTCTTGTTAAAAAACTAATCATGAAATAGTGATTGCAGCAACATTTTGAAATCCCTCTAGAACAGTGTTTCTCAACCTTGGCGACTTGAAGATGTCTGGACTTCAACTCCCAGAATTCCCCAGCCAGCGAATGCTGGCTGGGGAATTCTGGGAGTGGAAGTCCAGACATCTTCAAGTTGCCAAGGTTGAGAAACACTGCTCTAGAAACAAATGCTTGATCCTCATAGTTACAGATAGTCCTCGACCCAAAACTCATGTTGCTAAGCAAGACAGCTGCTAAGTGAAATTTGCTCTCTACATCCTTTCTTGCCACAGTTGTTAAGTGAATCACTGCAATTGTTCAATTAGTAACACGGTTGTTAAATGGATCTGGCTTCTCCGTCTACTTCGCTTGCCAAAAGATCAGAAAAAGGTAATGACCTTGAATGATCATGAATATGGCTCGGTGGCCAAGCATCTGAATTTTGATCACATGGCCATGGAGATGCTGAATGGTTCTAAGTGTAAAAAAAATATATGATCATGTCACTTTTTTCAGTGACGCCGTAAGTTTGAGCGGTCACTGAAATGGACTGTTTGTAAATGAACTACAGGACTACTCTGTAGTTTGTAATGATAATAATAGAAATATTACAATCTGGTCATGATTTAACAATAATTTCAGCCGTGTATAAATTGTTTGACAAATGAATTATTATAAAGCATATGACAAGACTGACATCATAATAAAAGTCTAACCGCGTTCCATTTTGAAGCGGCTGCCACGGGCTACAAACTATTTAAGAATATCATCATCCGAATCTTATCGATGTATGTGACATCTAGAACAGTGTTTCTCAACCTTGGCAACTTGAAGATGTCTGGACTTCAACTCCCAGAATTCCCCAGCCAGCGAATGCTGGCTGGGGAATTCTGGGAGTTGAAGTCAGGACATCTTCAAGTTGTCAAGGTTGAGAAACACTGATCTAGAAGGTTTACTTTAGTATTCAGCACAGCTGAATTGATGCTACGTTTCTGTTGAAAGGTGACATACCTTTATGTTTGTAAATTGCCTCTGAGTAATCTCTGCTTGGTCATAAACCCTCTTTAGTTAATAGTCAAAGAATTGAGCATCCTTATAATATACTGACTCCTTTCATCATAATGCCCATTATTTTTCTAATCCATTTCGAATAAGCACTAAAGGAAGCCGAGTTTGAGATAAACCAAGAATACTCACAGAATAAGATCCTAGTGAATTCTGATAGAAATAAATCTGATCCACACCACTCAATAAAATGCGCAGCTGGAAACTTAAAATTTATCTACCAGCCTGTACATTTTCAGTTTCCCAATTCAAGCCTTGCTAAATATAGATATCAAGACACATATAGGAGATACGTGCTGTGATGAAAATGCAGTTTATGTCATTTAGAAGATTATTTTGGTGGGATATGGATTTAAAAAGTCACAAATCTGTAGACACACGATGAAATGGAATAATATGAAAACTGGTATAGAGAAAGAGCAAGACACTTATACCTAGATGGCACTCAAAATCAGCACTCAAATCGGCGTCATCGGATAGAAAAAGAAATTTTACCCACCTACTATCCCCCCACCCCCATACATTAGGGCAATTCTAATGAAACTCATAAAAACAAAATATTCCTAATTATTTCAGCTCTAGCTACCAAGTATGCAAGACAAAGGAGAGATTGATGTAGTGTATCTTCACAATGGCCCCACTGATTTCTCCACTCACCCTTCCTCTGCACATGGTCAATTAGCATTGAGAATCCTGTGCTGATTTCATTCGCTGGAATTTTTAAGCAGGTTAGAAGAAAGATGTTATTGAAAGGAAAACTCTCATCTAAATAAGAAAAGAGCACGTGGCCCATCTGCTTCAGCTCCACCATATAGAAATGTCACTGAACTCAGACACAGCCCTCCTCGCCCTCCTTTTGAAAGAGCTGACAAAAGAACCAGAGAGAAATATGTATACATTCAGGTTCTCCTCGGCGTTTTTTTAACCTTACCAAACACATTGTGCGGATCGCTTTCTTTCGACAGAAACGTTAAGTTTCTATAGATGCTCAAGACAAGTTCACTTCTTCATGCTTGCTGAGCTAGAATTGCATTTTGCATATAAAGATGGTAGCAGTCTGGACAGATCTTTGAACCACCTAAAATTGCAGAGGTCTTTCTACCCATAGTTGCAAGGACAACTTCTTAGAGCCTAATCACTTTCAACGCACAAGTCTTCCTCACTGAAAACACGAAAACTGATTTGGATAAATCATCAAACAACAGATTTCAAGGCGTTCTAAGAAGCAGCAGTCCAGACGACACCAGGGTTTAATTTCTCTCTAGCATCTAAACTCACAAACATATTTTCTATACATTCCCAGGAGACATGTGAATCAAGTTTGCCTTCCTATTGAATCACTACTCTTCCTTTCCAAAGCAAGTTTGCACTTGTATCCCTTATATGTCAGTGCTCAATTTACTTTTAGGAAAAGATAAATGCAATTGCTCTTTTGATCCCAGGACCCAGTAATTATATGTCTCTATAATCCTCCCTTGTCCATTTTTTTCAACCACTGAATAAAACACAGGATTTATTGAAGAAACAACTAGAATGCTAGAAGAAGAAATTACAAATACAGTGTAAATGCAGTGATGGACAAAAATGATATGTGACAAGACTGTTTGACAATATATGAAGTACAATATTTCCAAGAGGGGGAGTGCAATGTGTGTTCATATCTATCAACGTTTGCACAACCTTACGCCTAGTTGTTGCCGTTATATAAAATGGAGCAAAGTGGATTGCACCTAAAGAGGCAAACTCCAGGATGAAGGGCACTGATTTTCAACTAGAAATATGACTTTTTTTCAAACATGATATGGGCAAATGGGAAAGAAAAGATAAAAAGGTAAAGAATCCCCCCCCCCCCCTCAAAGTCAAACTTGCTCCTGGTAATTGCAACCCTGTCATTTCCTTGTCTTACATTTTTTTTGTCATTCAGAATCTTTATCTTCCCAGAAGATTCACTCACCAATTCTGCTGCTCTTTCACTCCAGCTGTAACCTCTAGGTGGGCCAAGGGGCTCTAAGAGACTATCTACCTTTAACCTTTTTCATTATTAGCTGCCTCCAATGTGATGTGTTTGCAATAATTCCAGTTGTAGCTTTTTAACCTCTGTTAATTGCTCAGCTGCATGATGGACAAAAGACGCAGACAGACTGAAATACATAAAATAAGCATTTTTTAAAATGTGGATTCCCCCCCCCCCCATTGCATGGCTTTCCTTGAGGAGCTTGAAACAGCACACAACCCTGTCAAATATGTGGAGCTGAGAAAAAATGTTGGCTCCCAAGTCACCCAGAGAGATCCCGTAGTTGATATTTGAGTCTAAATCGCCATGGTCTTAGCCCAACATCTTTTAAAAAGGCAAATAACACGCAGCTGAATGTTTCATGTAGCTTACTCATTTATGGTTAGCAAAATCACAGTGTGACAGGGGTTTTACTTCCCACAGAACAGTTGAGTACAGCTACCAAAGCCTTTCTTTCACACCAGTTTGCCAAATCAAAGCACTCACAGTTTTTCAGATTATTAACTCTTAGCCTGGTATGTGGAGGAGGGTCAAGAAATCAATCAGCCCTCTAATCACCACTGGTTACAGGAGGACAAGTTCACAGCTCCTCTCAAACAACAACCGAGACCCTAAATCTTGCTGAAATTACCTTTCCAATTATGCGCTTTGTGTTTGCTGCTAACATACCACAGAAGAGAAGAAACTTTACAATTCATTTATTTTCTGAGAACCAATTTGGTGTAGTTAAGGCATGAGGCTACCAGGAGGACCATGAGTCCCACCCACCCACCCATCAACAGCACAAAGACAGCTAGAGTCACCTTCTCTCTAGGAAGAAGGCAGTGCCAAGCCACTTCCGAAAAACCTTGCCTACAAAATCGCAGGGACTTCTCTAGGCAGTCTCCCAGAATCAGGCACAACTGAACAAAAGAAAAAAAATATTTTCTATATCTGTAATTTTTACTCCAAGTAATTAATGAAAGCTAGTCAAGATCCAGCTTCTGGATTTATTTAAGGATGAGAGGCTACCACAAATAAGAGATAAAAATCAGGTTTCTAATCTCCATCCGCAAATGGCGATGGCAGCGTTAGATAGAGGAGTTGGCCTCGTTGGCATGTAGAATTGAATATTGTCCCTATTGAAAAATTCTAGCAAAGTCTTCTTTTCATGTAGCGACTTGAAGAACAGATAGAGTTTACACTGTTATAACCAAGGTGGAATTCTGATGGCTATAATGTGGTAGACCATAGCCAGAACTCTACAGATTGGAAAAGGAAATTGAGAAAGACTATCTACCTTCGTAATGGTTACCAAATTTATATCACTATGAAATTTGAGAGTTGATTCAGATTACGCATTTAGAACTTTGGCGCATCAGCTGGCTTAATTGTCCATGCTTTTAAAGTCAGGAGCAAAAATATTTATGCATAAAGATACCGTCTAAGAAGGTTACATTCATCTTCAATTTCTAGTGCAGGATTATCGTTGCTTCTGTCAGCCTGATAATCTCCAGGTGTGTTGGAATTACAACCCGCAGAATTCCAAGGCAGCATTGAAATCGCAACCTCAATTCCTTGAAAGCATCTTCCCATAACTGGTGGGCACACCAAAATTATAACTGTTTACAAATGCTCAACACTTGATGACGCTCTGCTAAAAATACCAATGCCTGTCCATACAGGAAGCAGGCTTGCTGATTTGATTCTAACAAAGAAAAACAGAAGTTGATACATTAGGGAGATATGGCACCATGTGCAGACATACGATAGGGTGTATCCTATTAGTACAGTGTCGTTTTGCAGATGGCAGAAGTATATTTTCAAACTAAGAAGTGGAAAATTGCCTTGGGATTCTACATTTCCAGATTTTGTACCAAAATAGCAGAAAAAAAAAAACCCTTAGTCTTATTTTGTCTTAGAAATATGATTTTAAAATTAATAATTAAGGCTTAGATTAAATGAATTATAAAGGTGTATTCAAATCTATTGACTGAATGATTACTTTTAAAAAAAGATAGAAAATGAATGAAAGCAATAAGCACTTAAACTAAATAGAAGTATTTGATATTTGATCACTGTATTCAGGTACCCAACATTAATACATGTATTACAGCAATACTTTTATGGAAAATGATTTTAATATTGATTTGCTCAAGTGCATTTGTTATTTGCTTTCAGAATAATCTCAGTCAAATCTTTTCAAATCGTAACTGCAAATATAGAAATAATGTACTTCATTCCTACGCATATCTACGAGGAATCGCTCTGTAGAGGACGGAGTTGTGGGACTAGGTAAAAATGTATACACCTGTACCAATGATGCTTTTTTAAAAAGGCAATTGGACTTTGTTTTTTCCTTGAAGATGTTTCACTTATCATCCAAGAAGTTTCTTCAGTTCTGACTGAATGGCGGAAGGTGGAAGGATTTGAATTCTTCGCAGCCTTCAAAGGAAAAAAAAACAAAGTCCAATTGCCTTTAAAAAAAGCACTTTTGGGATAACCTTGACCTGGATGAGTGAGAATTTCATATACACCTGTACTACACATGTCAAAATCTGCTTGTAGATAACGTATCACAATTGGTGGCTCTCCAGTCCAACATCAACTGCCATGTGAAATAAATATAACTGGTTTTTTTCAAGGAACGTAAGGATTCATATGGTACTATCCATACCTATTAGCACATGCAGATGTTTTCTCCTATCAAGTCTTATTGGCTGACATCTGTTCTATTTATGACCCAATTACTGAGGCTAGTCGTACTTTGTGCTTCGTTTCCTATCCTAGGATTATTATCTAAAAACTAGTTACGGAAGTTTTAAGAGCATTTTCTTTTTTTACTTTTTCAGATCAGCCGTTTGCTTAAAATTCTTCAATTATATTTTTACCCAGAAATCTGGTAGTGTAACTCTCACTACAGTAGACTTTTAAGCCGGTTTCTAATGAACATGAATTATATTTACTTGGTGTGGAATATGTATCTATGCATCTTATTGAAAGAAAGGATGTTCATCTGAACTTCTTACAGGTTTTTGAACAAAAAAGCCATTGAAATGTGTGAAGTGGCAATTAACCTAAATCAACAATAATGAAAACAAAAGTAGAAGTTACTATTTTCCTTTGAAATCAATAAGGTCAGAGTGATTGAATTCCCACGAACAGCCTTAAGAATCTTATATAGTGAGCAATTGCACTACTTTAATGCCTTTGCCATTAGTAAAGAGGTTCTAAACTTTTTTCTTTTAAAAATAAATCTCAGACATCTGCAAAACTGGACTCTAGTTCACAAAATCTTGCACCCTAAGAAATCAAACAGACTTGAAGGCACCACAAGATTTCTTTTTCAGCAACAGACTAACATAGATTATAATACAGACCAGCAACATTAATCCTCTACTTTGGAGAGACATATACAGGAAATGTTTGTTACACCCTAGCATTTGTATATTAGTAAATATAAGTTTGCCAGAGTATTATTTAGAAAATGGCATTACCTTTAATTATGTTACAATGCTGCAAATTAATTACATTTAATCAGGCTGTATCGAAAACAAATCCCACGAAAAGATAATGAATAAATCAGAATACAATAGCATAATGATCAAATCTGTAACTCTTTAAAAAAAACTATTTTGACTGGGGGAGGCATTTTCTCTTGTCGTACCCATTTCTCATTCTATAGCAAAGTTTTGCTATAAAAGCATTATATGCGGTAGATATTTCTACCTATCTGTTTTATACCATAGTACATATTTAATGATTATGCTTTTTTGCATATTGTTTGAATGAGAAATATGTTATTCTCTTCGTTCCAACACCTTTCTCCAACAAATGCCGCTGTATGTTTAAATGTTTCAATCTTTTGATATCTTTTTAAATTTAGCTACTTAGAGGAATGTAAAACTTTCTGAATTTTTTTTTTTGAGCCTTAGCAAACACTGTTAACTTCCTGAAACATTGCCACGGGTATTTATTTTGTTTGCACAGGACCCTGTAAATTCTTCTTTGAATCAGTCAAAATTAGATTGCAATTTTAGCCAAAAATAAACCGCTGTGCATATTTTTTGCCTTTTAACGTTCTGGACTTTTACCAAAGAGAAGCCCTATTACGCTGCAGAAGTTACTTCCGAGAATGCCCGAGTAGGCGGTACACCGTTAAATCAATCCACATCCAATTATTAAACACAATTTCATTTTAAGAAAAAAAAAAGGAAGCCCAAGCATTTTGCCCAATTTCACGAAATTGCTGGCGTATAGCCAAGCAGTTATTTTTTTCCTCAGATCCCATCTACCAATTAAAATATCAGCTGACTTCAAACTTCTTGCGACTGTATTGAAAAATAGGTTCCTAAATTATCCAGACGTTTTGCCTAAAATATTCTAGTATTATAATATAACATTTGAAAAATGCATATGCATATTTTTTTTCCCAATATGGTGCACATATTTTCTGCAAACACCCTGTCACAAAAATACGATGGTACGTGCACACCAAAACTAAAGCAAGACTGTAAGCATTCAAAGATGGAATGGGATAAGAGGCAGAGGCCATGTGTGGGGTGCATGCAGGGCAGCTACTTTCGAATGTATTTGGGAGGGGGGAAAAAAAATACATGTGCTAAAACTGATGCCTGTCCAGTAGAGAAAGGGGATATTGTTTGGCTCGGTCTTGCCACAGTACGGGCAAGGCTCCTACCCTTCTTCTGCAGGCGGTTGAAGAATCAGCTTGGCGTGCGTTGCGTGCAGGCGGCTGCTGCTCCCCGACTGGAGAATTGCAAGGGGGGGGGAACCTGGCTGGAATCCAGACAGGCTGGAGTAAAGCTCTCTGTTGATCATTATGTCTGGCCTTCAGGTGTCTTAGCTCACAGTGGGCGGTGGTTGGGGGAGGCGTAGATAACCGTACGGCAGACAAAGAAGGGGGGGGGTAGAGAAGTGTGGCTTTAAAAGAAAACAACCTATGAGATGATGCGGTGCTGAATCTTCCCTTTTTAATGTCTTCCTTGGGTTCTGTCTTCTGAAAACCACGGCAAGGCCAAAAGCTCTTCCCACAAAGACTTGTATTTCAAGCTGTAATTAGGAACGTCTGGAGTCAGCCTCTCTCTCTCGTGCGCGCACACAAACCGGGATTTGTTGTTATTCATATTTTAAGGGGAGTGGTTGGGTTTTGTTTAAGGAACACCAAACATCAGTTTCTGTGTTTGTTCTTGCTGTTTTTCCCCCTGAACTTTCACATTCATGGAGATGCTGCTTGCTTGGTCTGAATATGAATCCAATTTCTATTGTCCTCGCCCTCCCGCCTCTCTCCCCCCCAATCCCAATCCCAAACCCCTCCCCTGTGAAGCTAGTTTCAAAATGCAACTTTCTCACAACAGATCCCTTTGTTGTTTTATTAAATACTTTTCGCTGCTCGGTGGGAATTACTTTTCAAATATGAAAACCTAATCCAAGTGCATTATTCTCTCCTCCAAGATTCTGGAATTTCATTTGATTTCTTCGGGAGGAAGGAAAGAAGGGGCAGGAAGAGGAAAACACCCTGCGCTTTGTCTGTTGCTTCTGCTGGAGAACTCATAAATCTCCTGTTCATGTATGTAAAAAGCATCAGGACTGAGCCATATGAATGTTTTACTCTCCCCCCCACTCCCTCCAGACTCTGAATCTTTTGCAAGGAAGAGTTTCACACCCCTTCCTCCAAAAGAGGAATTTAAGCAATTCCTAAGTTAAAAGTCAGCATTCCAACATTAAAAAATAGGCCGGTCTCTACTCAAGCTTGAATTTACCCATACTTTAAAAACATGATTTATTCAAAGGGGGGGGGGGGAGATTTTTACACACCAGGTTCTGTTTTACACAAGGACCCTCAAGAAGAAGAAAAGGAGGAACTATTTTTGTGAATGTTTTCCAGGATCTCTGAGCCAATGGGTCCCAAAGTGTGCACATTAGCTATCACCCCCCCCACACACACATGCCTCACAGCTAATTATAATAACTGTCAAATGTCCGTTAAGTGTGGCACGCCTTTTGCCAGCTGACTTGGCAAACTTTCCCTTTATTCCTCCCGCTCCCCCTATAGCCCTGCATTTACCATGAGATCAGAGGCAGTAAATGCATATATATATATTTTTTAAAAAACAAAACATTCAACTCTTCTGGGCAAGGAGGGACCCCCCCCCTCCCTTCTTTCTTGGCTCCTCTTCTCCCTTCTTCTTCTTTTGAACCGAACAAAGCAGAAAACCCCTCTTGGGAAAGAAACCGCTTTCGCTCTGCCGTCCAGAGGACAAAACTCTCCACACTTTTGGTGTGTTTTTTCAAAGAAAAGCAGCATCTAATTGCAACCGAAAACCCTCGTGCAATAACGACCATAACCCTCCTTCCGAAGGACGCCCACAACCTGCCCGGGGGCGGAGGGGAAAGCTTGGCTTTTGACACCCCAGGCTCCCGGGCGCAAAACGGGGGGGAAGGAAGACCCGAACTCACCGTTTCCCCAACTGCGGCGGAGCAAAGTCACTCGGGCGTCCGGGAGGAGGAGAGTCCCAAGAGGCGGCAGGAGGAGGAGAAGAATCCCACTTGGTCCCGGGAAGGAGGCCCGGCGGGGAGGCAGGAAGGAAGGAAGGCAGGCAGGAGCGGAGAGGGAGGAGAGAGCCGGGCTCGAGCCGCCCTTCTTCCCACGGCCGCCGCCGCCGCTCCCAACCGGGGCACTGAAGACTTTTCCCCCCGTGGGAAAAAAAGGAAGACCGGGCGGTGGGGGGGGGGAGAGGTTGCACGATCACGTGACACGCGTCGACACCCCCCCCCAAAAAAAGCACACCCACCCAGCCCCCCCCTCCCTCCCTCCCCCCCTCCCTCGCATCGCCCGCGGAGCCCCAACTTGGGCATCCTTTTTTCCCACGCGGAGAGCGGAGTTTGCAAAGGCTGAGCCGCCGCCGCCTCCCTCCTCCTCCTCCTCCTCCTCCTCGCGTGGGAAGCTCCTGCCTGCCGTGTGTCTCAGCCGAGCGAGAGGCGGCGGGCGTGAAGTCATTCCCGGACGGAGAGCAGGGGGTGGGGACTGAAAGCCCAGCCGCCGCCCTCCGACTCCGACGCTCCCCCGGCCCACTCCGGGCGCTCCCGCCCCAGCCAGGCGGAGGCGCGCCAGCCTTGCGCGTGCACGCCACGCCTTGTCTCTGCGTGGGAAAGACGCGCTCCGTCTGAAGACGCCCCAGAGTCCCGCCTCACGTGCTGCCGCCCATCCTCTGCCCCGTCCTCCAGGAATGCCCCCCCCCCATGGGGAGAAAGAGAGGGGGGGGTCGGCTTCTGTGCAGGGCTCGCCGGAGGGAGGGTCTGCGTGTCTGTGTGTGTGTGTGTCTGCGGAGGAGTGCGGGTGTGTTTGTGTCTCTCTCTCGGCCCTCCCGTCGAAGGGAGAGCTGGGCGTTCCGTGCAGGGATCCTCAAGGGAAATCCGCGCTCCGTTCACCCTCCGTGAAACAAAAGGGATTTTTTCCAGCCTCCTTCCCTTCTCTCCTTTCCCTCCCCAGGTCTTAACAAGGCGCCTTGAGTAGGTCAACGCGGGGCTCCTCCGCCTCCTTTATCTTCCCGAGCGAATGGGCAGCGCCTTCACCTTTGGGAGTCTTTCAGGAACATGAATAAAGGCGTCCCGTCCCTTCGCGAAGGTCTCTTTCCCCCTTATTCTTCTAGAATTGCCTTCGAGATTAGCGCCATATCTGTCAACACAGGGCAAACACACACACACACACACACATAGATACCATTAATGGTTTTAATTGTGCGTTCTTTCATTAACTTGGCCATGTTTGCTTATAAAAGTCTGGCCAACAGGAGCAATTCTACTACCTGATCCAGAATAGATGATAGATGGATGGATAGATGGATGGATGGATGGATGGATGGATGGATGGATGGATGGATGGATGGATAGATGGATAGATGATGGATGGATAGATAGATAGATAGATGATGGATGGATAGAGAGAGATAGTGATGGATGGATGGATGGATGGATGGATAGATGGATGGATGGATGGATGGATGGATGGATGGATGGATGGATGATGGATGGATGGATGGATGATAGATAGATAGATAGATAGATAGATAGATAGATAGATAGATGGATGGATAGATGATGGATGGATAGATAGATAGATGATGGATGGATGGATAGATAGATAGATAGATGATGGATGGATGGATGGATAGATAGATAGATGATAGATGATGGATGGATGGATGGATGGATGGATGGATGGATAGATAGATAGATAGATAGATAGATAGATAGGTGTTAGATAGAAGATAGATGGATGGATGGATGATTAATTTCCAGCCCCACTTGATGGAATGGATGTTGTATTAATTTTTATGTATTTTTTAAATATTTTAAATGTTTTTACTTTGTTGTGAGCCGCCCAGAGTCCCAAGGCAGTGGGCGTCATACAAATCTTATGAAAGTTGAAGTAGATGATAGATAGATAGATGATAGATAGATAGATAGATAGATAGATAGATAGATAGATAGATAGATAGATGATAGATAGATAGATGATAGATAGATAGATATCCATAATTTTCATTCTTTTTCAATATTTATTTATGCAAACACTGATACCATTTTATTGATGCTTCATCTTTCTAATTTGTATTATGTAATGAACAGAATAGAATTAACAGAATCGGAAGGGACCTTAGAGGTCTTCTAGTCCAACCCCAGTGTTGGAGCATTCGCAACTTCTGGTGGCAGATCATTCCACTGGCTAATTGTTCTAATTATCAGGAAATTTCTCCTTAATTCTACGTTGCTTCTTTCCTTGTTTAGGTTCCATCTGTTGCTGTAATAATGGTTCTGTAATAATTCTGCACTGCATAGAGGAGCTAGAAAGAAATTTATTTCACATTGATACAGGATGCTCTACATTTGTTCTATCTCAAAGTTCCGATTTTTGTCATAAGTTCTTAAAATATAAGAGAAAATACACAAATGGGTCATCCAAGATATATGAGAGGCAAATGAGCTACTGACTCCATATGTTAAATGGTACCCAGTTCAAAGTTGCTATTACTGTACGTATCATAAATGTCTGTGGGAAAACACTCTCAAACCACAAGGAATTCTTTTGTCAGTATTGTTATTCCAGGGAAACAAACTTTTTGCAAGCATAGTGGCAGTAATGAAGCATGTTTTAAGATGCTTCTGACAGAAGGCAAGAAGTAATAAAGAGCTTCTAGTTCAAAAGGCTCCTGCCTCCCATTCTTTGTGTTATTAATATCCTACGTGTGGCCGAGGATTACTATAAAGGGTGAACTATAGCTGTGAAGACCAATAAGACATTTGACCTGTGTAATTCCTGGCAATAAAGGAAAATTTAAAAAGAACAAATACTACAGCACAGATACCATCTTATCAAGTTTGGCAGAGAAACGTTATATAATTAAAACTATTGTAGAAAAGCAGAAAAAAATAAATCTTCAGAATGTAAAGCAGACCTGGAAGGCGATCTGTTGAGTGGAAGCCAAGAACAGGAAAGTCCTTGATCCAAGTCTCATTCCACAGTTTAATTCAATGGCCACAAGATATCTTTTTTTTTTTTTCCAGCCTCAGCTCATATATCTGCAACTTAATTCTGACCTACTTCAAAAAGGATATACTGGATATGCTGTCATCATTAAGTATTGAAGCAATTAAAACATCCCAAAATACAAAACTCATTTTTATTTTTTAAAAAAAATCATGCTAGAATTATTTTGTAAGTCCCCTCTTGAATTCACTGTATTTATTGTGCATTTATCCATGAGTGGCAGAAACCTTTGGCACTGTAGGTTGCGAGGCTCCCAGAATTATTGACTGAGATGAGTGGCTATAGAAATGAATGAATGAATGAATGAATGAATGGATAAATAAATAAATAAATAAATAAATAAATATTAATAGACATCATTTGGCTCTGCCTCTAACGACCACATAATTAAGACAAGAGTAGATTAAGCAAATCCATTTTTACTGACAGAGCAGTATTGATGTAGTGTAGAAATCAAAACAACATTAACTGCCCAACTTCCTTTGCTAGACTAGCAATAGCAATAGCAGTTAGACTTATATACCGCTTCATAGGGCTTTCAGCCCTCTCTAAGCGGTTTACAGAGTCAGCATATCGCCCCCAACAACAATCTGGGTCCTCATTTTACCCACCTCGGAAGGATGGAAGGCTGAGTCAACCCTGAGCCGATGAGATTTGAACCGCCGAACTGCCGAACTAGCAGTCAGCTAAAGTAGCCTGCAGTACTGCACTCTTAACCACTGCGCCACCTCGGCTCATCACAACTAGTTGTGTTGATTTGATATTATACAGAAGCTCCAAATTACATGAATAATTGTAACTGTTCCTCACTTTTTATCACCAGTGACTCGAGCAGTGACGGGAAACAATAATGACATAGAACAATATTGTGTGGTGCTGTACGGATGGAATGGAAGCAAGCTTTTTTTCCCTTTTTTAAAAAAATAAAACGGCTTACTAGTTACTATTCCTTTTCTGTGTTTGTGTACTGTTGCCTTATAGATGTAAAGGGTTGATATAAGCGGTACATATGTA